>NC_048284.1:33732881-34032881 GCF_009762535.1 Notolabrus celidotus | reverse complement strand
GTCGCCTTCACTACCTTCCAGAGGAGTAAAACAGCTTTCATGCAACTGGTCTGTTTCCTTGATACACAATGTTTCATTGTTACAGAATCCTGTTCATTGGTATCATCTCTGGGGTCCATTTAAAGCAAATTTTCCCCCATAAAGAGTAATGAGGCAATCGTGTATAAGCACATAAACAGCTCTCTCTCAGCAATCAGAGAAGTTAGATTTCCCTCTCTGTGTTTCCTCATGGTGATTTCCTTGAACACTCAGTTATCCTATCACTATTTCCTGTTTCATAATCCGAACAGCCTCGTTGAAACAACTCTCACGTGTACGCAGAAGCTCCAGGAAACATCCGACAAACCACCAAACTCACTCTGCTATTAATTATTGCCAAGTTTAGTGTTAACATTGATCATTAATCTCACTCAGCTTGGAATAAGCTGTTTGAATTTACATATATTTATTATGCTAAAAGAATGGCAATATAACACAGACTGTATTAAAGGTGCAGTCCTCCTCAGTTTTGTAATCAGACGCTGAGTTATGAGAGAAAATGTGTCTTTAAAAATCAGACTGAGATTAGAGTGATAAGATGGACCCCAGCCCTGATACTTCTACAGGAGCAGAACTGACCTGGGTGAAAATATATTTGAATATTAATTCAAATATGACATCATACTTTGTTTAACTTGTGTAAGTGTTGCATTATAAGACAAGTCAGACCAATCAGATCCTCCTTTGCAAAGCCTTTCCCCCCCTTTATGACACATCAGCAGGAACACAGGCACAGAGAGCTTCTCATGTCTGACTGGTGTTACTGTTGGTTAAAATCAGCTGTACTCAGTGTTTGTTTTTTTCAATAGACTCTGTTAGTTAATTGAAACCTACTAAAAGTGGATGGCGATGCCTTTAATGCTCACACAGATATGGTCTTCAAAAGTTTAGCTTGAGCTTAAGGTCCCATGAAAAACCAAGCAACAACCTCTAGTCTTAAAATGCAGAAGTCCATGTGGAAATGTTAAAAACTGCAGTTCAGGGCGCTGGTGGCCTAGGGGTCTAAGCGCCCCACAAACAGAGGCTGTAGTCCTCGTCGCAGAGGTCGCCGGTTCGACTCTTGGCGCGACCATTTGCTGCATGTCTTCCCCCCACACTCCACTTCTCCATTTACTGTCTCTCTACAGCTGTCCTATCAATAAAAGACTTAAAATGCCACAAAGTATATACACTATATTACCAAAAGTATTCGCTCACCTGCCTTGACCTGCCATCCCATTCCTAACCCATAGGGTTCAATATGATGTCGGTCCACCTTTTGCAGCTATTACAGCTTCAACTCTTCTGGGAAGGCTGTCCACAAGGTTGAGGAGTGTGTTTATAGGAATTTTTGACCATTCTTCCAAAAGCGCATTGGTGAGGTCACACACTGATGTTGGTCGAGAAGGCCTGGCTCTCAGTCTCCGCTCTAATTCATCCCAAAGGTGTTCTATCGGGTTCAGGTCAGGACTCTGTGCAAGCCAGTCAAGTTCATCCACACCAGACTCTGTCATCCATGTCTTTATGGACCTTGCTGTGTGTACTGGTGCACAGTCATGATGGAAGAGGAAGGGGCCCGCTCCAAACTGTTCCCACAAGGTTGGGAGAATGGAAGTGTCCAAAATGGTTTGGTATCCTGAGGCATTCTAAGTTCCCTTCACTGGAACTAAGGGGCCAAGCCCAGCTCCTGAAAAACAACCCCACACAATAATAATAACATAATTCCTCCTCCACCAAATTTCACACTTGGCACAATGCAGTCTGAAATGTACCGTTCTCCTGGCAACTTCCAAACCCAGACTCGTCCATCAGATTGCCAGATGGAAAAGCGTGATTCATCACTCCAGAGAACGCGTCTCCACTGCTCTATGGTCCAGTGGCGGCGTGCTTTACACCACTGCATCCGATGCTTTGCATTGCACTTGGTGATGTATGGCTTGGATGCAGCTGCTCGGCCATGGAAACCCATTCCATGAAGCTCTCTGCGTACTGTACTTGGGCTAATCTGAAGGCCACATGAAGTTTGGAGCGCTGTAGCAATTGACTGTGCAGAAAGTCGGCGACCTCTTTGCACTATGCGCCTCAGCATCCGCTGACCCCTCTCCGTCAGTTTACATGGCCTACCACTTCGTGACTGAGTTGCTGTTGTTCCCAAACTCTTCCATTTTCTTATAATAAAGCTGACAGTTGACTGTGGAATATTTAGGAGCGAGGAAATTTCACGGCTGGATTTGTTGCACAGGTAGCATCCTATGACAGTTCCACGCTGGAATTCACTGAGCTCCTGAGAGCGGCCCATTCTTTCACAAGTGTTTGTAGAAACAGTCTGCAGGCCTAGGTGCTTGAGTTTATACAATTGTGGCCAGGCCAAGTGATTAGGACACCTGATTCTGATCATTTGGATGGGTGAGCGAATACTTTTGGTGATATAGTGTATATAGATATGAAGATTTAAAAAACTGCAGTTCCTTGTGCGCCCACCAGAGGCTGGCTGTAGAAACACCAGAAACCACATACACACCCATTCAAAGAAGACGATCTTTACAGCAGAAATAAACATGTTTACAGCCTGGTTCAAAAAACATTTTAGGTCTGAAAAGCTCATTTGTCTATCAGCACACACTATACGGGGGGTGAATTTATTTTTATAATCGTCATTTTTTTAAGATATTAAACTTACGAGTTTTGCCCAAATAAGGGCATGGCTGACTTGGCTGACAGGCGGGAACACTGTAGCTGTTAGCAAAGAGGCTATTCACTTCCCGCCTCTTTACCTCACACTAGCTCTACAGAAGTTGGGTAGAGTTCAACATTTCCAATATGGCTCCCACTGACGGAAACAGATGGGTGACATCACAGATTCTACGTCCATTTACTATACAGTCTATGTGGCAAGCACAGTTGCCAAACTTGAGTCATCAGCAAACCAAGCAGGCCTGATACTGCAGAAGTGATAAAGCCTCAGCCTTGTGTCTGTTGCCCACCTAAAGGGAAAACATACTGTAGGTTCTACAAGATGAATTGGCTTCTGCAGTGAAGTAATGGAGTGATTTGCACGCTGCACTGTTGTGGCTTTAGTGTTGCAGAATCAAGACGTCAAAGGTTTGAGCCAGACAATCTCTCTTTTGTGTTTGCAAAAACCAACACAAATGTCTCTCCATTGTTCTAATAAAAGAGGACTGATACAAACAGTGGTTGATTTTATATCTTTAACACTAATGTCCAGGGCACAGTTGGTGCTCATTTGTTTGTCTTTGCCAACCACTCAATGACAGACTGAATCCTAAACGAGGGCCTATCACATACAGTTATATCATGCAATTTTAACATATACCACTCAGAGACATGCTGATGTAACCACAACACTCCACACGTCTGCCATCTGCACATCGTCACAGAAAGGTGTTCAGTTAAACACATAAGCCAGACTAAAATCAACACAGCTGTGTTTGCAGAATGAAATAACTGACAGAGGATTAAAGCAGTCAGGGATTATGCACAAATTAAAAGTTATATCACTTTCCCATCTTTAGTGAGCATTAAATCTGACTATCAGAACTCCTGTTTTCTCCCTGAAACTAATGTGTTGCTCAGATTTTTTTACTTGTGGTGTGTATGACAGTTTTGACATGATATTTCACCCCACAGCTCCTCGATCAAGCTAATTGATTGGTCGGTGTGCAGAGTTTTCTAAAAACTTCTCTGCATTTGTCCCCCTCAGACATCTTTCAGAGAGCCAGTCAGCACAGTGTCTCTTTATAATAGCATCACCTTTATATGAGACCTTTAATGCTGCTTGGACAAACTCCATCACTGAAATGATCAGCCTGTTCTAAGAGCTCAGCCCATGTGCAGCTTCTTCATCATAGTTAACAGTGTTAACAGTGTTAGCAAAACTAAGGGTGAACATGTAATTATTCTACTTCTCTGTTGATCCTGCAGCAGGCTAATAGAGCCTACATGGTAATCCAATCCAATCCACTTTATTCATACAGCACATTTAAAAGAACAATAACATTTATGAGAGTGCTGCACAGTGATATAACACAAAGAACATTAAACACTAAAAAATGAAATAATAATAAAATACATAAGATGATCTTAATTAAACACATATAAACACATTTGACATTTTTATAAAATACTAAGAAACATAGAGACACTAAAAAGGAATAATGAATGAATACATTTTTAATTAAAATAAATACAAAAGTAATTAGAACATATTTTAAAAATGAAATAATAATAATAAAATACATAAGATGATCTTAATTAAACACATACAAACACATTAGACATTTTTTTAGACTCTTAAAGACATAAAACAAAACTTTACAAAACAAAATAAATAAATAATGAATCCAAATAGATACAAAAGTAATCATAACATATTTTAAAAATAAAATAATATTAAAATACAATAAGTTAATCTTGATTAAACACATAGAAACACATAAGACATTTATTAGAAATACTTGGACACATAAAAACACTGTAAAAATAAATTAAATAAATAAATAAATTATTAATCAAAATAAATACAAAAGCAATTAGAAGATATTGTAAAAGTAGAATGATATCAAAATACAATAAAATAATCTTAATTAAACACGTAAAACAAATTAGACATTTTTTTTAAGTATTAAAAGAAACATTAAAGCACTGTAAAAAAAATACAATTAATAAATACATTTGAATTAAAATAAATACAAAGGTAATTAGAACATATTTAAAAGATTAAATAATAATAAAATACGATAAAATAATCTTAAATAAACACATAAAAACACATCAGACATTTTTTTTTAAATACTGTAATACTCATAAAAACACTCTCAATCAAAACACATTAGACACTTTTGGAAACACATTAAAGCACTGTAAACAAATAAAAAAATGAATTAATAATGAATTAAAATGTAATTAAAATAGATTTACAAAATAATTAAAAAAATAATAATCTCTGTAACCTTTTTCACTTTAAAGAGTGAGGTGGTTCAATAGGAAATAAGGAGCTACAGTGTCAAAGTCTAAGTAGTTAGCATGACTTCAACAGTAACGATGTAAAGAGATCAGCTGTGCTTTTAGACTTTAAACCAGGGGTGTCCAAAGTACGCCCCGGGGGCCAATTGCGGCCCAAGGTCCATTTATTTATGGCCCCAAGCTTCCATCTTAAATTGTGTTATTTATAGCAAAGAAATTAATCACAGTTTCTTTCTACAAACAAAACTAAAGTCAATCCAGAAACGTCTCAAAAAGCTTCATATGGACTACCTGTCTAAAGCCAAAGCTCTGGGAATTCTGCAAGATGGCAATAAAGAAGAAACACAAGAACTCTTAAAGCTGACAGGTTTTCAAATTAATGTTTTTATCATGATGTGAAAATGATCTTGATGAACACTAAAACTTCAGAAGACACAAAAGAGGACACAAGACAAGATCAAATTATGAAATTGTACAGAAAAGGCTAAATTTGGTGCATAAAAATGTTCAGAACTCAGGAAAATAATTATTTTGTTCTTAAAATGTTGCCTGCTGGTCAGAAAGGTCTTAAAAACAACATGAAAAAGAAGTGTGATGAAATCTAGATCCTGATCCTGCCAAAGGAAAATAATGAAAAACATAACGTTTGCTCATGTTTATATGGCTTGTGGAGACCTGAGGACTTCCTAGTTACTGTTTTATTGAGACAAAATTTAAAATGATTGTTATTAAATAAATATTTCATATATAACTTTTGGGATTCCTAAGTCTCAGTAGGAGCCACTGGCCCTGAGGTATTCTTACAATATCATATGTGGCCCTCTTTGAAAAAAATTTGGACACCCCTGTTTTAAACAGAACACCAGCCTGCTGTGTATTAAAGAGCAATCTGTGCTTCTATTGGTCGCCAACATCAGTGACATGTGTTAGTGAAACATAAGACATTCTGCTGCTATATCCTGTTAGGACACGCCCCCAAAATGAATGACTGTCTCTCATGACCTGACCCAAAGCTCTACCAGGAAGTGTGAGCAGTAACTGATGTTGTGTAGTCTAAGCCTGTAACTTGCCTAAACCAGAGTTAAGGGGACGCTTTGATGAAAAGTCACCACACACATGTTAAGCAACTATTTCACCCATGTCTGCTGCATGACGGTGTCCACCCTAACTCATCATACCATCTTTTTCCATACCTTCCCCATCTCTTTCCATCATCTTCTACATCTACCTCCTCCTCCTCCTCCTGCTCGTCCCGCCCCCACCCCTGGGGTCTGGAACGGGTCAACTACCCGCGATGTGGTTTTGCCCCCCTGTGGTAGGTACTTTCACTCCCCAACGGACACTAAAGAGCTGCTCTACGACCCGGCCTCCGTGATGAACGGCGACACGCTCAAGTTCTGCCTGAAGGAGGCCTGGTGCAAGCTGTCCTTCTTCGTCCTCTCCTTCTTCTACTATCTCTACTGGTGAGCGCATTGTGACAGGCAGTGTGGGGAGATAATTGGATTACATGTAAAGAGATTACATTAATCTGATTACAGCTGCCAGAGTGGAAAAATGAAACAGAATATAAGCTTCTGTAAAAAACTTTGACCTAGACTCATTTAGAAGAGGAAACGGAGAAACACACTCACATGTTTGATTCAAACCATAACTCCATCTCATGGTTAATAACTTGGTTTGACTTCACAGAGCTGGTGAAGCCATGTGAGTGCAAATCTCTGAATAAAGTAACCATTTCTCTGGCTATCACATGCAGACTCTGACACATAGAGTAGACCTGTGAGGATAACTAGGAGCACTTTTACTACTAGTGCATGTGAAGTCAAGAGAACTTGATTCTTTACTTCATTGACGAGCACCAGCAGACTGCTGAGTGGAATAAACTAACACACATCATGGTTTTAAAATGTTAGTGCTTTAACTAGCTTGTTTTTAGCATGTTTTGATGCAGTTTCATGATAATACTGTGATCAATGCTCCTCTCCATGTCTAATGATGCTGTTATTAATCACTCTGGATTCTGTCCCATGTGTCATGTGGGTGCTGCAGTGTGTGGAACCTGGATATATCCCTCTAATAGTCTTATCAATGGAAACACTTAAAGGTACAATCCTTATATTTTTTCTTACATGTTATGCTATGTAAAGGAATGTGACAGAGAGCACCATTATTATTATTATTATTATTATTATTATTATTATTATTATTATTATTATTATTATTATTATTATACATAAATTTGACCCCAACAGTTTTCCATGTGGCCAACACAGATTTGATAAACTCCCATATTGATGAGCTAAGCTAAGTTCCAAACACTCAGCTGGGTGAACTTTCTTTAAAGCAGATTTTTTCATTACAAATTTTACCATAACCAAAAAGGATTGCAACTTTAACATGGAGTTGTTCTTGTATGTGTGTGATACTGCTGTGATTTAACATTTAACACATGCTGAAGGTCCCAACTTTGAAGAGAAAACATGTGCTGTTGTGTCTTTTAGGGCAGTATGTTAACATGTTAATCACAGCAATACCTCACAGGTAGAAAAGCAACATCATGAGCAATACGGGAAATGTTGTTCCTCTGCTATGACACGATATTCAATTTGTGTGTCTGCTTGTTTGGTTTTGATAAAAGAAGAAGAGTCAATGACGTCTTCAAATTGACACGAGCATGTGACATGAGGTGCTGCTTTATTATGTCTGTGAGTTATTTTGAAGATGATGAAATCTGTGTGTAAATGTTCAGTAGAGACATGTAGTAAACTCACCTCTCTTCCAGGGTTAGCAAGAGCCGCTCCAGCATTTCTCACTTTTAATGACAGCAGTCACATACGGGGGCTGGGAAGTGCCACGCAAATTAACAAAGGATGAACCACTTTTACAAAGATCAAGACAATTTTATATTATGGAAAATATTTTAACATTTTATAAAACAAAATTACATTAAACACTTTTACCAAGAACAAAAATTTACTTTTTGGAAAACATTTTAACATTATATAAAACAAACTGACATTAAACACTTTTGCAAAGGTCAACACAAATTTACATTTTGGATTTTTTTTAAGAGTTTATAAAACAAATTTACATTAAAAACTTTTCCAAAGAACAAAACAAATTTACATTTCGGAAAACATTTTAACATTATATAAAACAAACTGACAAACACTTTTACCAAGGTCAACACAAATTTACATTTTGGATTTTTTTTTAACATTATATAAAACAAATTTATATTAAATCTTTTACCAAGAACAAAACAAATTTACATTTTGGAAAACATATTTACATTATATAAAAAAAAAATGATATTAAACACTTCTACCGAGGTCAACACAAATTTACATTAAAAAAAAGAAATTTACATTTTGGAAAACATTTTAACATTTTATAAAACAAAATGACATTAAACACTTTTACCTAGAACAAAACAAGTTTACATTTTGGAAAAACTTTTTTTAACATTATATAAAACAAAATGATATTAAACACTTTTACCAAGGCCAACACAAATTTACATTTTAAAAATGACATTAAAAAATTGTAAAGAGGCCAAAACAAATTTACATTTTGGATTTTCTTTTAACATTTTATAAAACAAAATTACATTAAACACTTTTACCAAGAACAAAAATTTACTTTTTGGAAAACATTTTAACATTATATAAAACAAACTGACATTAAACACTTTTACCAAGGTCAACACAAATTTACATTTTGGATTTTTTTTTAACATTATATAAAACAAATTTATATTAAATCTTTTACCAAGAACAAAACAAATTTACATTTTGGAAAACATATTTACATTATATAAAAAAAATGATATTAAACACTTCTACCGAGGTCAACACAAATTTACATTAAAAAAAAGAAATTTACATTTTGGAAAACATTTTAACATTTTATAAAACAAAATGACATTAAACACTTTTACCTAGAACAAAACAAGTTTACATTTTGGAAAAACTTTTTTAACATTATATAAAACAAAATGATATTAAACACTTTTACCAAGGCCAACACAAATTTACATTTTAAAAATGACATTAAAAAATTGTAAAGAGGCCAAAACAAATTTACATTTTGGATTTTCTTTTAACATTTTATAAAACAAAATTACATTAAACACTTTTACCAAGAACAAAACAAATTTACTTTTTGGAAAACATTTTAACATTATATAAAACAAACTGACATTATACACTTTTGCAAAGGTCAACACAAATTTAAATTAAAAAAAACAAATTTACATTTTAGAAAACATTTTAACATTATATAAAGCAAACTGACATAAAACACTTTTACCAAGGTCAACACAAATTTACATTTTGGACTTTTTTTTAACAGTTTATAAAACAAATTTAAATTTTGGAAAACATTTTAACATTTTATAAAACAAAATGACATTAAACAATTTTACCTAGAACAAAACAAGTTTACATTTTGGAAAACATTTTAACATTATAGTGACATTAAACACTTGTCAAGAGGCCAGAAAAAAATTACATTTTTGATTTTCTTTTAACATTTTATAAAACAAAATGACATTCAACACCTTTGCCAAGGTCAACACAAATTTAAATTAAATTTTTTTTTTTTACATTTTATAAAACATTTTAACATTTTATAAAACAGAATGACATTAAACACTTTTAAAGAGGCAAACACAAATTTACACTTAAAAAAACTAATTTACAAAATCAGAAACACTTTTAAAGAGACGGAACATTTTTACCAGAAACAAATTTACAAACTTCAGATTTAGAAGGAAAAGTAATGTACCAAAGATTTTCAAAATAAAAGATGTCTGTAAAATGAAAATTTGCAGCAGACAGGGACTTAATATATATTTGACATTAAGAACCCTGTTTTGATTCAGACTGATAAGAGAAGTACAGAAGCGTATTGCATTCACGTGAGAAAACTAAACTCTGCTCTGTTTTTCTGAATTAATGAGATAATTATCATGGAGTGTTCTTGTTTTACTGACTAAAAAAATCTGCTCCATTTTTCTGAATGAACGAGTTATTGGGACGCCTACCTGAAAATCAACAGCTGCTAAGTCCTCAGGTGTCTGCGCAATGTTGACAAACCAATAACAAAGCCATCTATGTTACTTAGAGACACTTGTGTCTCCCAATGTTTTAAACCCAAAATTAAACTGGATTCAACTGAACACCTGAGGTGTGTTTACTTACTTGTGTGGCCTTGAGGTGCCTCATAATCCAGAAAAACAGAGCAGATTGTTTTTGTTTATGAAAACTTTACTAGTAAATATTAGTTAATTCAGAAAATTCTAAATTCAAAATGTGTTCCTGCCAATCACATCTACACTACCAATCGAAAGATTGGACACACCTTCTCATTCAAGGGTTTTTATTTATTCTAGTTATTTTCAACATTGTAGATTAATACTGAAGACATCAAAACTATGAAATAATCTGGTTTTACCATAATCTGGATTACAACAGTAGTCAAATAGGACTATCCATTGTGTACTAACCCTACCTCTGAACAACACAACTGATGGTCTCACACACATTAAGAAGGCAAGTCATTCTACAAATGAACTCTTGACAAGGCTCATGTTCATTAGAAACCATTCCAGGAGACCACTTCATGAAGCAGACTGAGAGAATACCAAGAGTGTGCAAAGCTGTCATGAAGGAAAAAGGGGGCTACTTTACAGAATCTAAAATATAAAACAGATTCTGCTTTGTTTAACACTTTTTTGGTCATTCAATAATTCCATATATGTTCTTTCATAGTTTTGATGTCTTTGGTATTAGTCTACAGTGTTTACAATAAATGCAAACCCTTGAATGAGAAGGTGTTTCCAAACTTTTGACCTATTAGTGTATAATGTATCTGACTTGGAATTTCAAAATAAAAGCCATTGGAAATTTAGCATACACATTAGTTTTGAAATTCCAAATCGTACATAGCTGCGATTGGCAAGACATCAGACTGAATCAAAATACTTTATATGGAAACAGGTTATTAATTCCCTGGCTGTTGCACATTTTCATATAACAGATGTCTTTTATTTTGAATTTTTTTTTTTGTACATTCCCTTTCCTTCAGAATCTTCCATCTGTTATTTTGTTTCAGGACAGGTTAGAATGTTCTGTTCCTTGTAAGTGTTTCTGATTCAGTAAATTTGTTTTGTTCTTTGTAAAAGTGTTTAATATAATTTTATTTTATAAAATGTTAAAATGTTTTCCAAAATTCGAATTTGTCTCCAACTTTGTTAAAGTGTCTCATCCTTTGTAAATTTGCATTGCACTTCGAGTCATACTCTTTAAGACATCCTGTAATATTTCAAAGAAGAAGAAGAAGATGAGAATAGAGAGTGTGTTCCCTCCTGGCATGATAGAGTGGTTGAAATTAAAAAGAGGATCAGAGAGACTTTGTCTTTCTCTTATTTATTTCATTCATTTCATGCCAGCGCCTACACCAGTCAGCAGAGGGAGTGTGTTTAATCATGTTAGTTCAATAAAGAGGATTAAAGCAGAATTTTAAAGACCAGACAATAAGTTTGACATATTTTAGTTCATTAAATATTAAATAGTTAAATGTATACTTTACCAGATAAATGTAAAATGATAAATGAAAGCAGTGAGCAGCTTTATACACAAGAGTCAGGCACTAAAGTAAGAAGAAGTGGTCTCTGATTCTCTGAGTGTTTGTCTTAGTGTGTGTGGGACCGGCTGAGCAGCACACTCTACATGGTGTGTGTGCGTGTGTGTGCGTGTGTGTGCTTGTGCGTGTGTGAGGCTGTTTCCGGATGTAAACTGAGGACTCATCTTGAACTGATCCCATCTTGCTTCTCCATCTCACTCCATCCTGTCCCGCTCTGGCTCATGCTGGATTAATCTGCTGTTTTAGAGACCGTCGACAGCAGCAGCAGCAGCAGCAGCATTATCCAGGTACTGTTCTCCCTCAGGGCGATGGTCAACTCACTTCCTTTTCCACCGGGTCCTCGTTCACTTTTTAAATGTTGGGGTTATTAATCATGGTGCGACTTTTTTAAAGAAGCTTTTCTAACATATGATGTAAGATAAAAGCTAACACGTAGTGCTGGGCGATATTGAAAATGATGTTATCACGATAAATATCAAATCATGATTTCATTTAAATGTAAAGTCAGAATTTTGCTCCTGAGTGAAAGTTGAAGACAGTTTGTTAGTTTGTATCTGGATTTAGTTTTCTGATGAACTTCTTGAATTCATCATTTCTGACGGTGTTAACAGGAAGCAGGTCTTTAATGGAAGATGAGATTTTTGTGAAGTTTTAGTTTGTAGATTCTTATTTTTCTCAGGTTAACATTATTTCCATAATTTGATTTAAATCTACAACAAAGATGCATTAAATTGTATTCTGTGTATCACTTTATAGAGTATTGTTTTGAGTTGTGCTCTCCCCTTTAAGATTACTAAGGGTTACAGGCAGAGTGATGTTGTTTCCCACAGTGCAGTGAATGCATCACGGTTATTCAGTCTTCAGTTGTTCTACGGTCGCTTGAAGACAGTTTGTTAGTTTGTATCTGGATTTAGTTTCTGATGAACTTTTTGAGTTCATCATTTCTGACGGTGCTAACAGGAAGTAGGTCTTTAATGTAAGATGAGATTTTTGTGAAGTTTTAGTTTGTAGATTGTTATTTTTCTCAGGTTGAGGTTATTTCCATAATTTGATTTAAATCCACAACAAAGATACATTAAACTGTATTCTGTGTATCACTTTATAGAGTATTGTTTTGAGTTGTGCTCTCCCCTTTAGATTACTAAGGGTTACAGGCAGAGTGATGTTGTGTCCCACAGTGCAGTGAATGCATCACGGTTATTCAGTCTTCAGTTGTTCTACGGTCGCTTGAAGACAGTTTGTTAGTTTGTATCTGGATTTAGTTTCTGATGAACTTCTTGAATCCATCATTTCTGACGGTGCTAACAGGAAGCAGGTCTTTAATGGAAGATGAGATTTTTGTGAAGTTTTAGTTTGTAGATTCTTATTTTTCTCAGGTTGAGAATATTTCCATAATTTGATTTACATTTACAACAAAGATATATCAAACTGTATTCTGTGTGTCAGTTTATAGAGTATTGTTTTGAGTTATGCTCTCCCCTTTAAGATTACTAAGGGTTACAGGCAGAGTGATGTTGTTTCCCACAGTGCAGTGAATGCATCATTATTCAGTGTTCCGTTGTCCTACAGTCATGGTGGACATTAAACGTGTTCACAGCAGAAGTTGTCTCTGTGCTCTTCCTTTACCCACATCCTGAAAGTATATTTAATGAAGTGTCAGACTACCCGCCTACCTCTCACCCTGCAACATGATTGGCTGTTCAATGCAGTCTTCTTCTTCTGTCTATTGTTGGGTGGCATCTAGTGTTTAAGGCTCACTAGCACCCCCTCCCTTTACCTATTGTGGTTGGGAGGTGTAATTACAGGTTTATTTATGTCAAATTTGTATCTAACATTTATTGTATTTATATTGAGAAAAGTTATATCATGATAATTATTGTTATCGAATTATCGCCCAGCCCTACTAAGAGGTATGTGTTATTATATATTAAATGGTGCCAAGTTCTCAGCTCCATCTCTTCGTCTGTAGATAAAGTCAGCATTTCCCTCAAGGCAATTAAAGTTGTTTTGGCTTCAGCACCTTAAGCAGCATAAATGTGCGACACTTGCACACGTTGTAGACAAATCCCTGGCCGTGGTCAGGACGAGCAGTGAGCTAACACTCGCTGACCTTTACGGTAGGTGGACGCACAGAGCCGGGTGAACTGGAAGTGAATTGGTCTGAAACCTGCGTCTTCAGGCTTGTTGCTGTTTCTTTGCCTTGTGACAGTGAACCCTCTTTCCACTGCTGCCAAAACCAACCACACCCCCGCACCACATGGCTGTACCTGTGACCTAAAGATCCTTCACACCCTCACAATACACACAGGCAAAGACCCCCACAGTGTGCCCTGAATTAAGACAGTGCATGCTCTTCCAGACATACTCAGCCTGACGTGAGCTCTCACCTCCTCACCAGGGTGGAGGGGGATTTAAAATCCTGTTTGGTGGCGTTTATGTGGCGCATATGATTCACGCTATAGCTCATCATAATTAAAAGAAGAGAACTTGAATCTGGAGAGAAACTCCCTGCTAGTGGTCTTGTGTGGACAAAGTTAGTATTCTGCTGTGGCCCCAGGTGAGCTCTGTGCTGGCTCTCCCTCCTCAGCTGCAGCTCCTCTGGCTCTGGATGATAATGACGCCCTGCCTGCCAAATGGAGTCTTCCTCAGAGTGTGATCTTTGACCCAGACCCCTCAACCTCTCTCCTCTTCTCCTCCTGAACTTGTTCTGTCTCAGACATGTGATTCTTTTCTGTAACAGATGCTTCCCTTTGCAAGCAGAGCAGGTGTATCGTCTTCTCTCTGTTTGTCCTAGCATGTATGTTGGATGCTGCTGCCTGTGTGCTATCCTGCTTTACACTTACATGTCTAACTTTTCTTATGATGCTTTTTTCTCCCTTCTTCCCCCACTAAAATCTGCCCTCTCTATTTGCTCACTCACAAACATGAGGGCCATGCAAGGTTAAGCGTGGCTCATTACCTGCACAGATGTTAGCAGCTAATGGAGTGTGAAATGAGCGACATCTGTCAGGAGAGCTGGATGGGAAACTTTTAGAGAGACAGGAAGCAGCCTTGTTGTGATTCATGGCATAAATCCTACGTGAAGACATGTTTGGTTTTCTATTATTATACCTTAATATTACATGTGAAACCTTGTATGTTATTGATACCAGGATCCAGGGGCGTAGCGGACGCGGGGCACCTCCCCTGCTGTACTGTCCCCTATGACCCCTGCACTTGTCTTTACTGTGAATCGATTTTGTCAGCCGTTCAATCATTTTAACAAGTCTGAGCTTGTTTTTTCAAGTTATCCTGAACGCACCATGAGACGGCAGGAATGAGAGGCACTGGACTACTGCAGATGGTCACAAAAATATTCACTGTAATGTAGGGAATTAAGTAGTGGATGCTCAATATGTTCCAGGGGAGGACCCCTAGGTCTCCTCTTCCGGTGCATGTCGACCAAGAGTTCCGGGGTCTTTTAGCCCCCAGAACTACTTTCCCCTGAAATAAAAGGTTCCTGTGCCCCCATTGTTGTCTGCGTTTCGACCGCAGGCTGAAGTCCCGGGTAGATTGTGTAAATCAGGTCAGTGACGTGTGGAGAAAAAAAAAAGTAAATGCACTACACCACCAGACCAGTAGAGGGCAGTAAAACAAAGACTAATGCCATTCATCACAGATGACACCATAGAAGCAGATGGACAGGAAGGTATCATTATGAGCAACACAACAGTTAGCCTGTTAGCATGAAGAGACTCAGCTGGTCTGTTTTAGATGGTGCTATATTTCATCACAGATGGATTCACTGAATCAACACGTGAGAGGAGATAAGCGCGAGTAGCAAAGACGTTTCAACACGCCTTTAAAATCCTTTTGAACTCAAAAAGCCGTGGCAGAGATCGACCGGTGTTTTGGTTTAAACAGCGACCCTGTTAACTGGAGACTTTCAGCCGGATGCATCCCTCATAAACGTCTTTAGACGATCATTAAATATCTGATGAGGATATTTTGAAATCTTAATAAAAACTAAACTAGTTTGCATTCCCAGGAACTCCCTCTGTGTTTCAACAGCTGTGTAAACTCCACAAACACTGACACGTTCAGCTGAAGGTCTCCAGTTTACAGGGTCACTTTTAAAACCGGAACATCGGGAGAGACTCATTCACGGTGGGCTGAGAGAAGACTACTGTTACAAGCTGCTAAATCAAGAGAATCACAGCTTCTTCTTTTGAAAAGTACACACACATACAAAAAAGATAGAACAAATCAAAACTAATGAAAGAAAGAGAAATCAAGTGAATCACAGATGGAAAAAAAAACAATGACTGTGAATGGTTTTTGGAAAAATTTGAAAAAAAAAATTTGAAAAAAAAAAAATTTGACAACAATTTTGAAAAAAAAAATTTTGAAAGAAAAAATTAACAAAAAAAAATTGAAAAAAAAAATTGACAAAACAAATTTTGAAATAAAAAAAATGTGTGATGTTATTGTGGACGGTGAGCGGAATAAAAACACTGAGGTTAATCTACCAATCAGACACGTTCAGCATTGCAGGCCCCGCCCCCCGAAAGTCCCGGGACCTTTGAAAAGTACTACCCCCCTAGCAGGGGCTTTTTAGGGAGAGATTTTTCTACCCCTGAACTAAATTTAGACCCCGGGTCTTCCGGTCGAAAAAAACCCACCTTGTTCAGGGGTAAAGTCCCTCCAGCCGAAAAACGTCTTTATAACCTCTTCCTCAATACATTCAGAATAACCCTACACTGTAAGTATCAGGGGGTTGAAAGGCGAAGCCCTTGGCCTAGCAGTTTAAGCACACCCCATGTAAAGAGGCTTTAGTCCTTGACGCAGCGTCCACTGGTTTGATCCTAGCCATTTCACTTTGCTGCATGTCTTCCCCCACTTCCTGCTCCCCACGTTTCCTGTATTTCTCAGCTGTCCAATCAATAAAGGCCAAAATACATGAACAATCGAACAACAGGATAAAAAATAATGTTTTGTGCTAAAATCCTAGCAACCCTCACAATTCCCCCCCCCCTAACTTCTGAAAGGGTGATCACACCCCTGCTGGGATCATGGATACATGACACAAATGTGACGTGCACTGATAAGAAGTCAGGAAACAAAATGCACTGGTCACAGGAGCAGAAGTAAATGTGTTCATTCATTGTTCTCGCTTGTATCTCAATGTTCAAGCAAGTGCGAGTGTCTGCCAGTGGACTGGATGAGAGAGGAGAGCTGGAGCTCATGATCTGGCTGTGTAAGAAAAAACAATATTATTACTGTAAGACAACAAGCTACCAAACTCAAGTCACCCTGTCTATGATGTCCATGGTAATCCGGTGGCTAATTAAAAGAACAAACACCGCCAGCAGCAGGGGATTATAATCAGCTACAGCTAATTAGCATTAATTGGGTATAACTTTCAAAAAAAGAGCAGACTGAAGTTTAAAGCTCCTGTGAGGAGTTTTTAGCCGCTTATGAAACAGACTGGAATGAATTCTGATGCCTCTCTTTGACCTACTAAAGCAAATCAGACTACAAGCAACATGAGTTCTAGTTTCTGTGTAGTTATTTTAATGTGTCTGTAAATGCCGCCACAGGGGAGGAGCCAAACAAAGCAATTTAACGGCCCACTGCTGGCGTGTTAGATTTTCAAAAGACAGCATTATCAAACTGTAATCAGGAAGCACTGTCTGACACACGTAAAGGACAAGACCAGCAAAGAGATGAGACATAATGCTTTGTCCACAGGAGGCGCCAAAATTGACACGACCCCAAAGTTCTTCAAGGGCTAGCAGTGTGTGAGGGGAACCAGTGTTCATTTCATTATCGATGATAGATGTTCAATGACTCCTTTTTTATGACAAAAATGAGACTATGATGAGCTAAAGTGCTTCACTGATAATAAAAACTCTGACGAACGTATGTTTTGTTTTTGTTAATGAGACAAAAACGGAAGTGGCGGACCATCGGATATTCAGAATCCATGTTTCCCCCGCTGTGCGTCTAATCTTTAAAGATGGCGTGATGACTTCCTGTGACAGGCTGAGTTATTATCTGAGGGGATCAGTGTTAGCTTGGTCTCTACCTGCAGCAGGTGTGCTTTATGAACCAGCTCTCCTCCCCTCCATGCATCTGTCTCATCTTCATTGAGGATTTTTACCCCCGGTGTGTGTTAGTGACAAAGACACAACAGGGGGACGTCTGATTAATATTTGACCTTTTTGCTGCTATCGCCTGAAACAGCTCAGCATCCAGAGCTTGATTTATTCCAGTTTGGTGAAACATCAGACACGGTTAGTAAGTTTGGATCAACTCCTCGTCATCAAAGATGCAGATGCATTTCAGAGTGCCGTGAACTGACTGTCTGTCTGTCCAGTGTGCCTGTCACTGCAGGTTTTTCTGTGAGTCAAGACAATCAAAATACAGTCACAGTGGTCACATCAAGAATGTTTTCTTTTCGTGGGGCGCTGGTGGCCTAGCGGTCTAAGCGCCCCACATACAGAGGCTACAGTCCTCGTCGCAGGGGTCGCCGCTTCGATTCCCGGCTGGTCGACCATTTCCTGCATGTCTTCCCCCACTCTCTACTCCACACATTTCCTGTCTCTCTTCAGCTGTCCTGTAAAATAAAGGCAAAAAAGCCAAAAATGTAACTTAAAAAAAAAAAAAAAAAGAATGTTTTCTTTTGACTTTTTAGCAGTGACAGGCTGAATTATTTCACTTAAGATATTACACAAAAGTGTTAAAGGAGTGAAATATTGACGATTTTAACACTTGGTCTAACCCTGATACCGATATCTGATCCACTACAGGAATTATTTAAAGGGGAGGAAATGTCTTGACAAAAATCAAAGACTAAAATATGACTAAAATTAACATTTTCATCTAAAGACTGAGACTAAATCTTAACAGGCTGCCAATATTAACACTGTGGGAAACAAAAGATATCATCAATAGAGGAATCACTTTCCCTCTCACAATGATCTGAATGATTAACGTCTAGTTAAAGGCACAGTGTGTGGTGATAAGCGGCATTATCCACAATAATACCACAATTATGTTTAAATTAAAATTAAAAATAATTACTTGATTATACAAAGATTTTAGTCCATGTCTCTATCCTGTTGCAATTTGACAAATGGAGGATCATACTACTCATGTAATACAGACGCTTCTTAATAATAATAACAATAATTCATTTTATTTATAGGCGGCTTTCTGGACACCCAAGGTCACCTTACAACATAGCAATATTAAAAGCAACACTCAACAGTAAAAAATTACATACATTAGAATAAAGATACAATACTAGAAGGATGAAATGGGGGAGGGAGTCATTCCAGTCCCAGGGAGACGGATTACAGTGTGTAAGCTTGGTGGAAAAGGTTCTTGTCCTCAAGGCCTCCACCACTTCACTTTTTTTGCGCAAGTCCACTGGGATTCAGCATTTCCAGCACTCAGTGTTCTCAGCGCAAATAACATGCTCAGGGTCAGCTGATTGTGTCAGTTCACGTTTTGGAACACTACCGCACTATCAAAGTCACTTCTTGATCACCGACCAATCAGAATAAAGAAGGGGTGGGACTTCTAATAACGATGGCGGAGGTCCGTATGGAGGAGAAAAGTTATCACACTTGTTTTTTTAAGGAACGATTTCAAAATTTAGAGCGGCTGCTGATGTTGCTAACAATGACACAATTTCTATCACTAGTTTTTACAGTTTCTTCATGAAATGTCATTGAATGAAAAGAGTAAAGTATGAAGCATCCAGAGCATTTAAAACAGACCTAACGGTCACTGCTTCCAACCAAATTCCACCAGATCCGTGTCCGGTCTGTCTCTGATCCGTCACAGCACCAGATCTGATAGGTTTCTATTCTAGTCAATGTGTTAACTTCCACTGGATCTACTCTGTTGCATTCCGGCTGCGTCTCTGATCCAGCAGGTCGGAGTCCTCCGGATCAGATAAGATAAGATACTCCTTTATTCGTCCCACAACGGGGAAATTCATGGAGTTTCAGCAGCAAACAAAAAGGTGTACAGTACGAGAATTTCAACAAGAATATATATAGAAAAGAAATGTTCATCAGAGGCGACAGCTTGGCCATAATTCTCCTGTCAGCCACCACCTCCACAGGGTCCAGGACTGAGCTGGCCTTCTTCACCAGTTAGTTCAGTCTTGCTCTCCTGTATCCTCCATCCGCCCACAGCAGGTGAAATCCTTCCAATGTGGCGTTCGTGTCCGGTGTTAGCTCTGTTAGCATGATGCTACTCTGCCAGTATTCCCTCTGGTGCTGGGTTAGCTCGTCCACCTTATCGTAGATAGATCTTACAGTCCCCATAACGGTGGGTGGAAGGACAGGTCCATGTCGTCTTTTTTAGCTTGCACGTCAAAACCAGCACGTCGTCCTTGCCTCCTTCTCCTCAGCTCACAGGGAACATCAGGCCTAGCATCGTTTAGCATTGACATGCTACGGGCTGCTAACAGCTGATCTCATATGTAAACAATGTTACCATGGTTACGCAGGATCTCCAGACACACACAGGAACAAAAATAGTAAAAACACCACTGCAAACGTAGACAGTTTGGTGTCTATGGTCAACAAATGAGTCATTAAAAGTCATGACAGGCTCCAAATACAAAGAGAACTAAACAGATATGAAAAAGAACAACAAAGAGAGAGCTGCTGCAACAAGCAGACACTCAAGCGGCGCTAAGCAACGGGATACACAAGACTTCTATTTGTGCCGGATGCCAGAGCACGACACATCAATCTCAACAGAGCAGATGGAGCGGGACAGGAAGTCAGGTTTCACCAAAACAACATGAAAACATCCGGTTAATTTTCAGAATAAAACACTCTGTGTTATCACCAGATCGTATTTCACTTAACTACAACAACAAACCAAAGTCATGATGAGCACACCTTAGTAGACACGGCACATCATTCCTTATGAATTGAAGAATATTAAGAGCTTCTCTATAGATTTAAAGGAGAGATACGACTGTGTGTGTGTATTTCAGTTACTTCAAGACGACGTGATGATCATGAATAGCTAGCTTAATAAACAGCAGCAGCATTACATATTTCCACTGATCCTTCCTCTTTGCTGCAGTATCTCATATTTAAGCTTACATAATGTTGAGTTAATGTCTCATTAGACTGAGAGAGGGAAGGTGCTGTAATTTAAAGAGCTACAAGTCAGTGTACTAATGATGAAGCCAGTTCCCAGAGGGTCTAATGAGAGGAGGTCAAGTCCCTGAGGAGGAAGCAGCCTTTCACTTTTGATCTGTCTGCCCCTCCCCGAACACATCCTCCCCTGTCTCCCTCTCTCTCTCTCTCTCTCTCTCTCTCTCTCTCTCTCTCTCTCTCTCTCTCTCTCTCTCACTCCTGCTCTGCCTCTCTCCTTCTCTTTGCATCATATTTCCTCTCTGTCCAAGGCTTTTATGAGTCAACCCAGTGAACTTGCAGTTCTCTCACCAGCAGAGTTTAACAGAGGTGTTGGGAGCTCGGAGACGCTCTGGGGATGATCACAGATGTTTGGAAGCACTTGTTACTGTCAGCGAGCTGCTGATCTGTTCTTGTCAAGTCACAGCTCAGTGAGATAAGTGTTGAATCTCCAATCTGTGGTTCTGGCTGGATGTTGTCTAATGCAATCACTCATCAATTTCTTTTTCAGGGAGAACTCGCACCACTGTGTGGAGGAGCTGTACATGTTGATCACAGCGTGGCATGAGTTCACTCAGTTTATAAAGAACATGACTTTCATGGTGAATTCTCTTTGACGCTCTGCAGAGATGTGTGCTTGATGCTTGTGTTGTATATGCTCATTGCATTACATGATGCTTCCATCGGCTTTGGCTCTTTCTTTTGCATTCAGAGGTTCTTTTTCCTGTTCTCATACGGTAATCAAAAAGCACTAACATGCAAGGAAGGGTGTGGTTTTCACATGAGCTCATGGTAAAATGTGGGGCGCTGTTTGTAGAGTTGTGCACACTGAAAATAACAGCAGCAATTCTCCACAGTTAGCTCCAAAATGTTGTAAAAATGTAGTGTGAATTTTCAAAAGATAATTTTTTATCACATTTAAAGCAACATTTGTGATCTTTTCACATTTATTTTTGTTGAGGACAAATATTTAAGATAAAATCACAGTTAAATCCAAAAGCTCAATATGAATCAAAATGTTAAATGTAAATGTTTAACATTAAATATAAATATAAATGTTAAATAGAAATGCTCAATATAAATCTAAATGTTAAATGTAAATGTTTAACGTTAAATATAAATGTTAAATAAAAATTCTCAATATAAATCTAAATGTTAAATGTAAATGTTTAACGTTAAATATAAATCTAAATGTTAAATAAAAATGCTCAATATAAATCTAAATGTTAAATGTAAATGTTTAACGTTAAATATAAATGTTAAATAGAAACTCTCAATATAAATATAAATGTTAAATGTTCATGTTTAACGTTAAATATAAATATAAATGTTAAATAAAAATTCTCAGTCAGTATAAATCTAAATGTTAAATTCTAAATGTAAATGTTAAATAGAAATAGAAATTTGCAATATAAACCTAAATGTTAAATCTAAATGCTCAATATTAATATAAA
Organism: Notolabrus celidotus; assembly: GCF_009762535.1. NCBI lineage: Eukaryota > Metazoa > Chordata > Actinopteri > Labriformes > Labridae > Notolabrus > Notolabrus celidotus. The sequence continues at coordinate 34,010,629 of NC_048284.1, read as the reverse complement.
TGTTAAATCTAAATGCTCAATATAAATATAAAAATACATTTTAAATATAAATGCTGATTGTTTCATCTAAATGTTAAATATTAATTCTTGATATGAATCTAAATGTTAAATGTTAAATCTAAATGCTCAATATAAATATAAAAATAAATGTTAAATATAAATGCTGATTGTTTAATCTAAATGTTAAATATAGATATAAATATTACACTTTAAATATAAATATACATGTTAAATCTCAATGTTTAATGTTAAATCTAAATATTGGATAGGAATATCAATGTTAAATGTTAAATCTAAATGTTAAATGTTGCTTTGCGATCCTAAATATTTAGATAACATGCAAATTCAAACTGCCGCCCAGCGGTGGTACCACAATAAAAGCTTCATAAAGTGATACAGATATCCCAACCACAGTCTGTCAGTACTGACTCCTATGGGTTACTTGCCGGACTGAACGCCATCCATAATGTGCACTGATTTAGCTAAAAATGTTAAAAGGCAGTTTTGGAGGCCATAAAGAGATTTCACAACGCTCAGAGTCAGTACTGACCCGGTCTATGGTACAGAGAACTGAAGTTTGTATTGCTAATGAAGATTTTTTTTGTGAATTTATGTGAATTTGCATACAAGCTTAATATTTTGGTTCGCAGATCAATATTTAACATTTAAATTTAAAATTGAGCATTTATGTTTAACATTTATATTTACATTATACACTTAGATTTAACATTTAGATATAACATTAAGCATTTATATTTAACATTTATATTCAATATTTAACATTTATATTTAACATTTATATTCAATATTTAACATTTATATTTAACATATATAATTAACATTTAGATTTAATATTTATATTAAACATTCATATTTAACATTTAGATTTAATATTTAACATTTAGATTTAACATTTAGCATTTAGATTTAACATTTAACATTTATATTTACATTAAACACTTAGATTTAACATTTAGATATAACATTAAGCATTTATGTTTAACATTTATATTTAACATTTATATTTAATATTTAAATTTAATTTTTATCATTTAGATTTAATATTTAACATTTAGATTTAACATTAAGCATTTAGATTTAACATTTAGATTCAACATTGAACATTTAGATTTAACATTAAGCATTTAGATTTAACATTTAGATTCAACATTGAACATTTAGATTTAACATTTAACATTTAGGTTTAGATTTAACATTAAGCATTTAGATTTAGCATTCAGATTTAACATTATCACTTAGATTTAATATTTAGATTTAAAAGTGGTTTTAACTTAAATATATTTGTCACAACAAATTAAACATGAAAAGAAAAAAATATTGCTCTAGATGTGATAAAAAAAAAAGTGACTTAAAAATTCACACTTTGTATTCATGACGTTTTGGAGCTAAACGTGGAGAAATGTTATTATTATGTTAATTTCAGTGTGCACAACTTTACAAACGGCGCCCTAGAGTAAAAATTAAAAAATAACAACTTTGAAGTCAGAGACAAGCTTGGTGTATGCGTAACATTTTCACATGCTAGGAGTGTGGAACATTCATAGATACACAAAGACTTCAGAGAGATAGGTTTAGAGGTGTGGATTAGCTGTAAAACACCAACATACAGCTCTGAGAGTTCCCTTGTTGTTTTGTTCTCCATCAGTAAGGAGTAGTTCATTTCAATCATAATCACAGAAAGTCAAGTTAGCAAACAGAAATACTCGATGCAGTATGTGTAATGTTTGCAATGTAGGAGCAGTGTCCACCTCCCACAGGCCTCTTTATAACATCCACAGCCACAGATCAGTCAGGTTAGATCCCTCACACACAGGTGAAACAGTGTGACAGCATCAGTGGACAAACCTTTCTTTAGAATACTCCATGAGTGAACACATCATTACTGGGAGTAATGCAGATGATGACAGAGGAGCTTCAAAGAGACGTCAAACATAAAAGTCTTCTGTCAGCAGCTGAAATAAATAAGTCCACTTCTCAGTTTTCTTCTTTCAAGTACGCAAACAAACTCCCTATTAAATCTGCGGGCAGCTGAGACAGCAGTATCCAGATGAATCATGGGAGCAATATTTGACTCACACTCACACACACACACACTTACACACACTGCTTGAATGTTTTATGGGAATGCTTCAAACAGGCCATAAGATGATTTGAACGGTTATGTAATTGTCACTATTTCCTTTGCCTGTTCAATCAGAGAGTTTGTGTCACTTCTCATGTCGTCTGTCTTCTCTCTGTGTTGCAGTATGATCTACTCCTTGGTTACCTCATACGACTGATTTCTCAGCCACTGGAGAAAACATAAAAAGCTCTGGATGCACAGACTGCCATTGTGTTGGTAAAGAAACAGGACATTCAGAGTGAGGAGGAGGAGGAGGAGGAGGAGGAGAAACTCTTTCTCTGAACTGGAGGGAGTCAAATCTGCCTTTCTATTCTCTTTTTGTTTGACTGTATATAAAGCTGAGGACTTCAACTCCTGTTTACAGTTTGACTGGTCAAAGAGCGACCCCAGTTAATCACTGCCTGGCCAATGTTTGTACCACACACACACACATACACACACACACACGAAGACACATCAACAGCCTCCTCTGGGGCGTTACCGCACTGACCACACAGTGCCAGCACCCGTAGCCCAGAGGACGAAGAGCACAGTAGCGTTTGCACAGTTTGTCTCAGGCACAGCGTGGTGAAGCACCGTCCAGCCCAGCACAGCTCACCAAACCCCTCAGTCATTCCTCCTCTACGTCTCACCGCCCGTAGCTTCACTGGTGAGCCAGACACGAGAGACAGACGGACAGACGGACAGATGGACAGACAGACAGACAGACGGACGGACGGATCTCAGTGTACAGACAAGCGGAAGCTCTGAGAGAAACACCGGAGCAGCTCGTTCTGAAACCTCCCAGCGTACGGGGCACAGTCCAGAGCCTGTGGAGGTTTTCTTTCTCAATTAAGTGAATGGCTTTTGTGACATGTGCATTTCAGTGTATTCTTTAACAAAAGACATTTATCATTTATTTATGATCTACAGCAAAAGGTACTCTATACAGCGAACGCCTCCTTAGTGTCGTCCTAGTGTTGTTCTATCGTGGGAAATATTTTCTAAAACTACAAACTGACACCTGTCCAAGCTTTTTTAGTAGAGGAGCACACATTATTTGCACAATCAGTGTATTTGATCTTGCACAATATTTGCAATATTTGGCTATGTATAGTAGAGATCATTTATGATAGTTTAGCCACACAGGTGAAGGTCTTCCAACATAGTGAGAACTCTCTGGCTCCAATTGACACCATGGTCCAAGATGTTGTCTTTCAGTACAATGGATAGATTTATTTATGTCTGTTTGTGGGATACTGACGGCTTGCCTCCATGTTTTGTCTTAAACAAGATTCTATTTTGTAATCACACTGTAGTAAGATGAGAATAAAACAAGATAATAAAGGTGCCTAGATTTAATTTGTCTTTATCTTTGATATGAATAAAAGCAAGTGTAGCAGATAAGGCAACTTCAGCGTAGAAATAAGAAGCGTGTACCGTCTGTGTATTGATTCCACATGCAGGTCAGAGGCGTGGTGACAGCAGGATTCTGGTATAGTTGGATGTGAACCTTCTGCAGGGCAGGTGTTTGAACCTGCATCTTCCATGTGTAGCACAGTTTTCTGACCATCAGGCTTTTCTTTAAGTCTTCACCATCGTCGTCACATGATGAGCCCTATTTATGAGTCGTCACTCCAGGAGCAGAGAGGACTGCCCGGTTCTTATTGTTTTTTCTCTTATTCAAGCATTTTCTATCCTTTCTGTGTATGTGACCAAACAAGTTCGATTTAGATATTGTTTATGAAATAAAATATTTTAAAATCAAAGATCTGGTGTTTACATTTCTAGATGCACAATCCCACTCTACTCTGATGTGCAGTGAGACTACTACTCGTCACATTCACCCATTCAATCAATCAATCAATCAATCAATCAATCAATCAATCAATCAATCAATCAATCAATCAATCTTTATTTATAAAGCACCAAATCCCAACAAATGTTCTCCTCAGGCTCTTTCCATACAGAGCAGGTCTAGACCGTACTCTCTGTTCTATTATTAACAAAAACCCAACATCAAGACACACACGTCTCTCGTCCCCCATCACTTACCTAAACTCTCCCTGTCCCATTAAAGTTACTAACCATAGACCTTTCTGGAGTCCCTGAGCTCCCTTGTCTTGTGGGTTCCTCTGAGCTGCAGTAGACGTCCTCCTGCTGTGGACGTTCCAGACTCCAGCTGATACGGACTCCAGCGGCAACAGCTACTACTACTCGTCACTATCACCGCTTCCTCTCTCTCTTGTTCTCCTCTATCCCTCTTTCCCAACCCAACTTGGTCAAGGCAGATGGCTGTCTAACATGAGTCTGGTTCTGCTTGAGGTTTCTGCCTGTTAAAGGAAGTTTTTCCTCAACACAGTAACTAGCTAAATACTGCAAAGTGCTCTGCTCATGGTGGATTAAGGTGGGGTCAGACTGAGTCTTATCCTGTCTTGGTGTTGGGTCTCTGTTCATAATGTGACATAGAGTGGTCTAGACCTGCTCTGTTTGTAAAAGAGTCTTGAGATAACGTTTGTTGTGATTTGGCGCTAAACAAATAAAGATTGATTGATTGATCAAGACAGGATGAGATCCAGTCCCATCTTACAGACAGGACTCAGTCTGATCTCATCTTAATCCACCATGAGCAGAGCACTTTGCAGCATTTAGCAAGTTACAGTTGCAAGGACAAACTTCCTTTAACAGGCAGAAACCTCCAGCAGGACCAGACTCATGTTAGACACACATCTGTTGAGACCGTGTTGGAGAGAGGGATAGAGGGAGATGAAGAGAGAGAGAGATGATAGTGGGGAGACGGATAGTAGTAGTTGTAGCAGCTGGAGTCTGGCACGTTCACAGCAGCAGAGATCCAGAGGAACCTACGAGACAAGGGAGCTCAGGGACTCCAGAAAGGTCTATGGTTAGTGACTTTAATGGGACAGGTAGAGTTACTGTGACTCTCGTGATATCAGAAAATCTCACCTCACTCCTGCAGTCACAACCTGGGATTACTCCAGCACTAGTTTACCTCACAGTCTGAAACTTTGCACACATTATTAGTTTTTGTTTGTAAAATATAAAGAAGCATAACATCACCTCTTAAATGTGTTTGACAACATGGTGGGGATGTCTACCTTCTATTTTTATGGCTGCTCGTGACCAATGTTGTGAGCAAAATGTGTAATATATAGAAGAGCACATCAAGGTTCTCTCCTAGCTCCAGCCCTCAGAGTCAGCGTCTGAAAAATGGGTCACCAGTCAGTGATATCCCCTTTTCTTTGGCTTCTCCATCTTTGTCTGCTTTTCTCTTTGTTGCTGCTCTTTCCACCAGTGTGAGTTTGATGTAGACTGCTGAAGGGGAGAGGAGAGGAGATCCAGAGGAACCTACGAGACAAGGGAGCTCAGGGACTCCAGAAAGGTCTATGGTTAGGAACTTAAATGAGACAGGAAGAGTTAAAGTAAGTTAGATAGGATCACAGTGTCAGTGTGTCAGTTCCCCCAGCAGTCTAAGCCTATAGCAGCATAAGATATCATTCACACATCATTCATACACTGAAGACAAACACTGAGTAGTCCAATCCACTCATTTTAAATTAAACTTTCCAAAAACACATTTGATAAGAGTTCAAATATCTAATCATTTAAATATCATGTAGGTAAAGTTTTGAAGAACCAATGACTTAGAGGCATTAAGCGTCTGCTGCTTTACATCTCAGAGGGACATACAGAACTTTAATTCTCTCTTAACTACATTCATCTGATAATTCAAGTTACTTTGTGGATTCAGATTTTTTTTTGAATCTATCAGCCCACTCCTGAGTCAGTGAAACTTTGAATGTTTAGACATATTGAAAACATTTGTGTTTTGTTGTGCAGTGACGTCTGAGCCCGGAGTCTGATAGATAGATTGTGGCTGTGGTTCATTTATTTTCTGTGTCCTCTGAATGTGAGTGGGCAGGAGTGGTCAAAAGATTTGTCCTTCGACTTGTAGTGACGTTGGACACTGCAGCTTTCAGTATTTGCAGAGGCTGACTTGAGCAGTTTGAACTGCCTGTGGAAATTATATGAGTAAGTGCATTCCTTATGTAAAGCTCTGTGAATTCTGTAAAGCTTTCTCATTTTAGATTAAAGCTGGGGTTGGTGGTCAGATTTAGATCCACTTTTTGTTATACTGGTTAAAATGATCTTTATGTCCCGATGGCAATCAATACATAATGTGTTCTTAAAAAAGAGGTAAAAAAAGCTGCAAAAAAAAAAATCTGTACATTTCATGTTTGTTTGTGTTTTTAACTTTCACTATGAGAATGTTTTGGTGTTTTCTTACCGCTGAGTGAGACATGAGTTGACGTAGTGCAAAACACAAACCATGTGCTGAGGACCGGTTTTGAATCAGTCACCATCATATGGTCATGAATCAGCGGCGCTCCTGCATGTGAGTGGGGGCGTCATTTTGGAGGAGCTCGGAGGGGAGGGGGGGAGGGGTTAGATCAGGGGTGTCAATCACACGGCCCGCGGGCCAAAACCGGCCCGCCAGGGATTCCAATCCGGCCCGCAGATGACTTCCAGAAGTGAAAAATTACAGAGAAGACCTTAACTGCAATTTTTCAAGAAAAGTAACTGCTATTACAGATTTGTCCTCTAGGGGTCGCATACATTCACAGTGCTGACGGAGCGCATCTGAATGCCGCTCCGGGACTTTTTCTCCCCAAAAAGAATATTTGCAGTTTGTATAATCCGGTGGAAATGCGTAGACTTTTTAGAGCACTTCAAGATCCAATCAACACTAAAGTTATCATATATGTAAACTTGAAAAAGCAGGAGCAGTGGATCCACTATTTTCGACAAAAGGAGCCACATATCGTGTGCATGCTTACCATACATGTGTGTACGTCATAGGTGTGCTCCGTCACTAATAGCACTAGCACTACACCCCTGCATACAACACTGTCCAGCAAGCACACTGTTCATGCTGGAGCTGGGGGGGGGGGGCATAATAGTCAACATACAACAGCTGTTTATGTAAAAAGATAGATCGTTAAATGTGTACATTTTTCGAATGTACTTTTTTGCACTAAAGCAAAGGGAAACATTTTGAGTTTTTGTTATTTATAGGGTTATTATGATGCTATGATTTTACTGGTCCGGCCCACTTCAGATCAAATTGGGCTGTCTGTGGCCCCTGAACTGAAATGAGTTTGACACCCCTGGGTTAGATGGAGTCCTGAGGAAATGCTACATTCAAATTCATGCTAGTTTTCCAAGACTACCAACCCCAGCTTTAAGTTACTATTATTTGACTCCTTATCCCCCCATGTCAGCCCTATCAGTCAGCTTGTTTCTGTTCGTGTGTCCTTATTGCTTGCTACCCTTCTGTCTGTAAACTATTTGGTTGTCATAGGGGTGTGTGATATCTTCATTGTTGTCTAAATGATGTGACTATGTAAGGAATAATGTATGGTTAGTAGGTGGTAATAGGAAACAGAATCCAGACAGGGTGAGACGAGACCAACTTTGAACCCTGCTGCTATCGTCACCACCGCTCATGGTTTAAGTTTCTTTGGAGAGATCACTAACCTAAAGTTTCTCTCACCTGCTCCACTCCTTCATCATATTGATGGACAGGATCCAATATGAAAATGTCTGTAGCCTGCCGCATTAGCATGCTAACTGAACTTTGCTTTGATGCTAACTGAAGCTAACGGTTTTACCTCACCTTACAGTCTATGGTGTCAACAAGCAGAAGCTGAATGTGTCTGAACTCTGATCACACGTCATGTCAAATCAATCCACAGAAAAGTTTGTCTCTGGTGTTGCTCATGTTAGTTAAAGTTAATAACTGTCGTCAAGGGGTTTGGACCAATCAGAATCAAGCTTCTTGACACCCCCTCCTGAAGAAGAACAATTTAGATGCATCAGAAATGAACAACTATAGGCCGATATCAAACCTCCCTTTTTTAAGTAAAATTATTGAAAAAGCTGTTTTTCAACAACTGAACAATTATCTAATGATAAATGACTGTTTTGATGTCTTCCAATCAGGATTCCGATCACATCACAGCACAGAGACCGCTCTAGTCAAGGTCCTCAATGATATTCATTTAAACACAGACAACGGCAAAATCTCAGTTTTGGTATCACTTGATCTTAGTGCTGCTTTTGACACAGTTGACCACAAGATACTACTGGACAGACTTGAAAACTGGGTGGGAATCTCTGGTGCAGTACTAAATTGGCTTAAGTCCTATTTAAATGACCGGGACTATTTTGTGTCTATAGGTAAATACACATCTGAGCGGATGAAAATCGTATGTGGAGTACCTCAAGGATCCATTCTGGGGCCTCTACTATTCAACATCTACATGCTCCCCTTAGGTCAGATAATAAGAAACAACCAAATAAAATACCATAGCTATGCAGATGACACACACATTTACATCACCATATCACCAGGGGATTATAGTCCCATACAAACACTGAGTAAATGCATTGAACAAATCAATGACTGGACGAGCCAGAACTTTCTTCAGTTAAACAAAGAAAAAACTGAAATGATTGTTTTTGGAGCCAAGGAAGAAAGGTTAAAGGTTACTGCTCAGCTCCAATCTGCAATGATGAAATGTTCAAACCAAGCCAGAAACCTTGGTGTAGTCATAGACTCAGACCTTAATTTCAGCAGCCACATTAAGACAATTACAAAGTCAGCCTACTATCACCTTAAGAATATATCAAGGATTAAAGGACTTATGTCTCAGCAGGATGCAGAAAAACTCGTCCATGCATTTATCTTTAGCAGACTAGACTACTGTAACGGGGTCTTTACAGGACTCCCTAAAAAGTCCATCAGACGGCTGCAGCTCATACAGAATGCTGCTGCTCGAGTCCTAACAAGGACCAAAAAAGTAGACCACATTACTCCAGTTCTTAGATCTCTACACTGGCTTCCTGTCTGTCAGAGAATAGACTTTAAAATCCTGCTGATGGTTTATAAAGCACTGAATGGTTTAGGCCCAAAATACATTGCTGATCTGCTACTACTTTATGAACCACCTCGACCTCTGAGGTCATCAGGTACTGGTCTGCTTTCAGTTCCTAGAGTCAGAACGAAACATGGTGAAGCAGCGTTTAGTCATTATGCACCACATATCTGGAACAAGCTCCCTGAAAGCTGTAGGTCTGCTCAAACTCTCACCTCTTTTAAATCAAAGATTAAGACTTTTTTATTTACCTCTGCCTTCCTATCTTAGATTATTTTAACTCACTTTAAATTAACATTTTAATGTAATTTTTAATATATTTCTAATTTTCCTTTTCTTTTCTGTTTTATCATATTTGTCATTTTAATTATGTTCTTTTATGCCTGTCTGAATGTCTCCAATGCTTTTAATGTGTTAATGTAAAGCACATTGAGTTGCCCTCGTGTATGAAATGCGCTATACAAATAAAGCTGCCTTGCCTTGCCTTGCCTTCTTACACAGCCGGGAGATCAGTAAGACAGCCGGGTAATAAATGACAATATCGAGTTAACACTCATTTTGCAAAAAACACTCATAACACACCGTGAGAGTTGACATGCACAAAACAAATAAGTTCAAGCCTCTAAGACAGTGTTCACACATAAAAATGAGCCAAGCTAGCATAGCTGAGTGCATGGCTGATATTAAAAATAAGTTAATAAACAGTGAAAACCACTTGCCTTGAATTGACTTATTAAGATGTACTTGGAGAAGGAGAAGAAGAAGTGGATCATCCTCACTGGCATGGAGGTGGTTTGGCTTCAAAGAGATTGGAGATATTCAAAAGACGCCAATCTGTTGACTTTTACAGGAAGTGGTTGCTGTTAAAGACAGCTTACCAGCTAACTTGTTTCACCCTCTTTGAATGAACCAGCACTGAATATGAAGAATATGACAAGCTTCTGTCATCAGTTGAATTTGTTAAGTTTTGTATTTATGTCTCTGTTTCCTGTTTTATTTTGTAGTTCTTGCTCCTTGTGTCTCCAGTTTAGTTTTACTTCCTGTCCGTGTGTTTCCCTCCTTTTTGATTCCCCTCATTAGTCTCACCTGTGTCCTGTGTTCACACCTGTGTTGATGACTCTGTATATTTAGTTCCTCTGTGTCCCCTGTCCTGTGTTGTATCATACTGTCACTCAGGGGGAAACGGAGGAGGACCCATGTGGAGAAAAATCAAGATTTAATAACAGAAGAACAAAAAGGTGCAAACAAAACTTACTGAAATATCCAAGAAACTGAAACCCAAATAAAACCCAGGGAACACAAGGAGACAAGAACAAACAGGGGACACAGGAGAAGATGAACAGGATGTACAATGATCCAGCACAGGTGTGAACACAGGACACAGGTGAAACTAATCAGGTTAATCAAAAAGGAGGGAAACACACACGGACAGGAAGTAAAACTAAACTAGAAACACAGGGAGCAAGAACTACAAAATAAAACAGGAAACAAAGACAGATAAAACACAAGGAATGATCTCAAACTAAACAAGGTCAACTCATGACAGCTTCAGGAATCATCATTCGACATCAACTGACCAGGGCCTGTATGCACATCCAGCCATTACACAAACGGGACCATTAGTCGTAACGTACCGTTATGGAACGGCCCGTTTGGATGTAGCGTTAGCCGCATGCACGACTGCAAATAATTGGCCATTTAACTAATTGCGCCATGAAAGTGAGGCTGGTGCAAAACGTCATATGTCCAGGGAACCTCCTGGAAAACCCTGATCCAACAAATTCAAACTGCACATGCCTACTACGCATAAACAACAATAAACATGGCGAGCGGTAATGCTGTGACTGAGAGAAGATCAAGAACAAACAATGTTTCAGCAGAAGAAGAAATGGACATTTGATTAGAAGAATCTAGAATGAACAAACAGCTGTTATCAGCAAGTCAATCCTCAAAGATAAACAAGGAGAAAGGGAAAGTCTGGCTTCAGATCTTGAACCGGGTAAATGTGTGTGGTGTTTCTGAGCGCACAGTAGAAGACCTACAAAATAAAATAAGCAACATGAAAGCAGCTTTGAGCAACAAGCACAGGCACCAACGTGGTCCAGGTGGAGGACCGCCTGCCCCCCCATTGAAGGATGAGGACTTGTTAACTGAGTTGTTTGGGAAGGATTCACTTCACGGTGTTGCTGGTAGGTTACCTAAGAATTATGTTGTGTCTCCTTAATCTAAATTTGCTGTATATTTCAACATCGTCATAGTTTTCCAAAGGATTCCTTCGATCCCTAAATATCTGTTGTCTTCACATAATTTCGTCTTAAATGGTAACACATGAGCACGATGTCCTCTATCCTTTAAACAGCCTAACAGGTGCATTAATCCTCCCGTTAGAACCTGTAATAGTGGGGTCTACCGCTACTGAGTTTGGAGATCTGATGGTCATAAGTCATGTGCTGGTCAAAAGTGATTCCTCGGTTTATTGCAGTGGGTTTGATATTTAGTTTTAATGGGCCAATAGACCGTTGAACTGCAGTGGTGAAGGTGTCGGGTCTGATTAACAGTAAGTCTGTTTTATTTGGATTTAGACGGAGGACATTTAAAGACATCCAGTCTTGAACCGCAGCCAGACAGTTATGGAGGGAGGACATTGATTGAGGTTATTGGATTGTAATGCTTTGTTGGGGCGCTAACCTGGCTCATGCAGACCACCATTAGCACAAATGGCCCGTTTTCATCGCTAATGGCTGGAGGTGCATACGGTCCCTGGTAAGTACGAGCAAACAAAAACACACTCAGCAACCTTTGGAAGAGTCGTTCTGCTAATGAGTGCCTCACAACAAGTAGAGCAACAGATGGAAAGAAATAACACTGTCACTTATTACACTGCAAAGGATACAGAGCCAGTTCAAGCGCTGGCAGAGATGGTTTCAAACAACTATTTAGAGCAACGTATAAGCATGATTCATGTTTCAAACCTCTGGAGCATAAACTACAGAACGTTTCACATCCTGTCTCATCAACAGATTTCTGTTCGATCAGAACATCTGAGCCGAACCTCTCATTAACAGAGCATTATGTATGTTGCTTGATGTTCTGTTTGCAAACTTTCTCAGAGGACCACTCAGGCTGCATCATCGCCCAAGGCCTGAAAGATGTTCAACATGGTCACTGCAGGAGGACGGCATGGTTTGCTTGACAATGGACAGCTGTGGACGATTACTAACTGGAGTAATCAGTAGCAGTATGAAGCCTTGTTTGGGACACAGACTTCATACTGCTCTTGGTGAGGGGTTTGGGTGATTCTATGAGGTGGAATTTAAAGATCCCTCCAGACCTGTTTCTACAGTCATGGACAAAAGTTTTGGCACCCCTGGAATTTTCCCAGAAAACACACAATTTCTTCCAGAAATTGTTGCAATTACAAATGTTTTTGGTAAACACATGTTTGTTGCATTCATGTGCATTGGAACAACACAAAAAACAGAAGAAAAAATACAAAATTGACTTAATTTTACACAAAACTCAAAAAATTAGCCAGAGAAAATTATTGGCACCCTTTTAAAATGTTGGGTAAATAATATAATAATAATTTGAAGCATGTGATGCTCATTTAAACTCACCTGTGGCAGGTAACAGGTGCTGGCAATATAGCAATCACACCTGAAGTCAGTTAGAGTGCATAAAAGTTGACTCCACCTTTGTGTTTGTGTGCCTGTGTGTGTCATACCAAACATGGAGAAGAGAAAGAAGAGCCGAGAATTGTCTGAGGACTTAAGAAGCAAAATTGTGGAAAAATATGAACAATCAAGGTTACAAGAGCATCTCCAGAGATCTTGGAATTCCTTTGTCCACTGTGAGTAATATAATCAAGAAGTTTATAACCCATGGAACTGTGGCGAATCTCCCTGGATGGGGACTGAAGAGAAAAATTGGATGGTGGATAAAGATCCTCAGTCAACTTCCACTCAAATTCAGACTGTCCTGCAGACTCAGGGTGCAGAAGTGTCAGCTCGGATTGTAGGTCGTCATCTGAATGAGATTAAGCGCTATGGCAGGAGACCGAGCAGAACCCCACTGCTGACAAAGAGACATAAAAAAGCCAAACTGGAGTTAACTAAAATGTACCTGAGTAAGCCTCAGTCCTTCTGGGAGAACATTTTGTGGACAGATGAGACTATGGTAGAGCTTTTTATGAAAAGCACGTCATTCTCTGAGCCCTACAAAGAACAGAACACAGTACCTACAGTCAAACATGGTGGGGGTTCAAAGATGTTTGAGGGTTGTTTTGCTGCCTCTGGCACTGGGTGCCTTGACTGTGTTCAAGGAATCATGAAATCTGGAGACTATCAAAAGATTTTAGGTTGCAATGTAGGGCCTAGTGTCAGAAAGCTGGGTCTGCGTCAGAGGTCATGGGTGTTCCAGCAGGACAATGACCCAAAAGCACCAAGAAATGGTTGGAGACAAAGCGCTGGAGAGTTCTGAAGTGGCCATCAATGAGTCTGGATCTGAATCCCATTGAACAACTGTGGAGAGATCTCAAAATTGCTGTTGCAAGAACTCCCCTCTATCTGTCTTTCCAGACCCAACTCGGTCGAGGCAGATGGCTGTCTAACATGAGTCTGGCTCTGCTCGAGGTTTCTGCCTGTTAAAAGGAAGTTTTTCCTCCCCACTGTAACTAGCTAAATACTGCGATGTGCAATGCTCATGATGGATTCAGGTGGGGTCAGACTGAGTCTTACCCTGTCTTGAAGTTGGGTCTCTGTTCATAATTTGACATAGAGTGGTCTAGACCTGCTCTGTTTGTAAAAGAGTCTTGAGATAACGTTTGTTGTGATTTGGCGCTATACAAATAAAGATTGATTGATGGATTGATAAGAAGTTTGTTGGTTATAGGAAGTGATTGGTTTCAGTTATTTCTTCCAAAGGGTGTGCAACCAAATATTAAGTTGAGGGTTCCAACAATTTTGACCGGCCCATTTTTGGAATTATGTGTAAAATTATAGAGATAGAGATATACTTTATTTGTCCCCCGTTGGGGGAAATTCTTTTGTTACAGCAGCTTACAACACGGGACAGGAGAATTCAACAATGTACTAACATAGTTAAAAAATATCATAACAATAGTAATAGCAATGACAAGGGTAAAATATAATGTAATAAAATAAAATTAAATAAAATAAAATTAAATATGTCAACTATTCCAGATATATACACACTATGTACACTTCTATCTGATAAATAGATAAGGTAAGTTATTGCATGATAAAAATTGCACCAGGTTATTTAAACAAACATACACAGTATGAAGAACAGTGCGATTCAGATGGATACAGTAGTTATTTGTGAATGTGCCAAGTCACATAGTAACTTCCATGTAGTGGAATGAAAAATGAGAACAGATGATTAACGGGACACAGCAGTGCTGGTGTTAAACAGTCTGATTGCAGATGGGATGAAGGACCTGCGGTAGCGCTCCGTCCTGCAGGGTGGGAGTCTCAGTCTGCTGCTGAAGGAGCTGCTCAGGGACCCCACAGTCTCATGCAGGGGGTGAGAGGGATTGTCCATGATGGAACATTCTCCTCTCACCCACCTCCTCTATGGAGTGCAGAGGACAGCCCAGGACAGAATTTATGTCATTTTTGTCTTTTTTCTTCTGTTTTTTTTGTGTTGTTCCAATGCACATAAATGCAATAAACATGTGTTTACCAAAAACATTTGTAATTGCAACAATTTCTGGGAGAAATTGAGTATTCTCTGAAAAATGTTCTGGGGTGCCAATTATTTTTGTCCATGACTGTATATGAAACATTAGAGTTTGTTTAATGTATATCCGATATATTTTTAAAACAAAAAACTAACATCATGTTAAGAGTCCTAACATTACCTCTGGCTCTAGACATACGTACGTATTACAGGTGTGGATTGTGCATATCACACCAGTGTAAGAGGATTACAGTACCAGGACTGGCTTCTAACCTGTGATGTGATAAATCATGCTTGTAGACCTACCCCTTAAAAAAGTGTTTTACTGAATAAACTCAGAA
Organism: Notolabrus celidotus; assembly: GCF_009762535.1. Classification (NCBI taxonomy): domain Eukaryota; kingdom Metazoa; phylum Chordata; class Actinopteri; order Labriformes; family Labridae; genus Notolabrus; species Notolabrus celidotus. Next base: position 33,995,510 of record NC_048284.1, on the reverse strand, counting down.
AGTTTCCACTTTCAGCAGATGAATGTTAAAAAGAGAGAAAAAGAAAGTTTCTCACTCCAAACCTGTGTTGGCCTTGTTCAACACTGAAGTCCCGGCGGTGGAGTCTGACAGCTCAGACCTTACACAAACAATCAACCAAACCGTTCTGGAGTACCTGAACACTGAGTGCACTGGAGACTGTGTAGATGAGCTGTTCGGTTTTGTATTCACACTTGATCCCAGGTTCAAAAACCACTACAATGACCATGATAGAACTTGTGACTGTGAGGACAGAGGGCAACAGCTCTGCCCCAGGCCCTTGAACCGCTTCAGATCAGGGCATGGCAGCAGAAGACGGAGCAGGCGACTCACACAGGGGCAGCAGAAAAGACAAAGAAGTCTTTTGGCAGATATTTGAAGAAAACACACGGGCCAGAGAAAGTGAGTCTCTGCACACTGTGACTGAAAAGAGATCAAGAGCTATTTGATGGCACCTGAGGTGGACAGTGATGTAAGTCCACTTGGCTGGTGGAAAACACAAGAAGTACTTTTCCAAAGACTGGAGAAACTTGTGAAGAGTACCTGTGCATCCCCGCCTCACGCAGCCTTTTGGAGAGGGCTCTCAGCACTGGAAGAAATGTGATAACATGAAGCTGTGCTGCTCTGAAGCCTGATGCTGTGGACAGGAGGATGTTTCTGTCACACAACGTGAGCAAATGTGAATCCAAAGAAACCCAAGCTGTCATCAAATTAAAATGCTGATTGTATAAAGGGGGGTTATTAGTCAGCAGGGTAGTCAAACTTGTATAAGGGGGGCATTTTAGTATGGAGGTCAAGGGGGTGTCCTGATCGTTTGAAACCAGCCTCAAGTGGACACTCATGGCACTGCAGGTTTAAGCACTTCTGCAGTGGCTTCACTTCTAACACAAGAGGCTGCTGCTTGATAGACACACAGGTACACAGATAATTAGGATAACAAGACACAGGTAGAACTAATTAGGCTGGGTTTGGCACTAAAGATGGGAAACCCAAGACAGGCAAGTACTAAAATAAAACAGGAAATGACAATGTATTTATTAAGAATGAAAACAGCCTCATGAATGGATGATGCGTGACAGAGTTTGTCAATAACTGCTGATTCATACAGCAGGCTTCTTCTCCACTCAGGTTTCCATCACCTCCTGAGGCAACTACACATCTCTGAGGCTGTTGAGATAGGTATTCAAGATAGCTGCTTACTCAGTCTTGTGCTTTAAATGTTATTTTCTATGGTTTCATGAGAATTGATCCCTTGACAAACAGCTGTTTGCTGTAGGGAGGGCAGTTGAGCTGATGAAGAGTGCAGCATGGGTGTTGTTAGAAGCTGAAGCACCCCTACAAAAATGATCACGGGGGCATGAGCACAACCAGATTGTTTAATTGAGCAGGTCTTTGTAAACATGTTAATCTTATATTCTAGATGTCAATATAATTCAACTGTAGTTAATCAATAAGGTTTGAAATGAAACATGTTACTCCACCCAATCCATATAGAGGAAAAAACAAATTCAGGTGGTTCAGGCCTCTGGCTCGCTATCTCACGTTTGTCATGACTTGTGATAATGTTGTGATAATGTGATAATGACCAATCACGTTGTCTAAATTGAGCAGAGAGGGGAGGGGAGGGGTCACAGACACACACAGCACAGTAAGCACACCAACAGGAGGGAGACGAGAGGGAGAACGTGCGCAACACAGAGAACGCACTGGAAAGGTGAGAAAACGAGTGACTGCAGGAAACAGAGTAAACTTTAGACACAGTTCAATGGCATAGACCAGGGGTGTCAAACTCAAGTACACAGAGGGCCAAAATAAAAAAATCGGTGCAAGTCAAGGGCCGGACTGGTTTAATGTTTGTTGCAAAACTTATTGAAATGAACTTATTGCACATATTGAACATTGAACTAGCAAAGCTTAAGTTATAAACATAAAAAAAATGAAAAATATGTTGCATTCATTTCTTATTGCTCAATCGGCAGCTTATCTAATGAATGAGCTTTACTAATTTCGTTCTATTTTTCCACAGGCCAACAACATTAGCAAAAAAAATCTGCAAAGAAAAACCAAAAATGCCCTGTGGTAGCAAGAAGAAGTGCAAAAAGGAAACATTAAAGCTCAGTCTGCTGCTCTGTGATGCACACTAGTCTAAGCCAGATACTCAGCATCTCATCTTGGATGCAAGTTCATCAATGTTTGGGGTCAGGCTCTGAGCTGTGAAGGTGTTCATCAGTAAGACAACTCCTGTGAGATGTTTTGTTTCTGTGTGAACAGTTGTTCACACAGGTAGTCTGGCAGCACGGAAAATGGCTCAAGTTTTCTTGCAGCATCTGCGTGTCCCACAGGCGCAGCTTGGTTTTAAAAGCCTTCACTGCAGCGTACATGTCTGTGATCACACGGCCCCGCCCCTGAAGCTGCAGGTTGAGCGCGTTGAGATGGCTCGTGATGTCACACAGAAACGCCACTTCACACAGAAACTTTGTATCATGGAGCTCTGCTATGTCTTTCCCTTTGCTCTCCATGAACTGACAGATCTCCTCACGCAACCCGAAACACCTTTTCAGCACTCTTGGCTCAGCCATCGCACCTCTGTGTGATGGGGCAAGTCACCATATTCTGAACCCAACTCCTCCAGAAAAGACTTGAACTGGCGCTGATTTGAACCTATGGCTCTTATGAAGTTAACTGCTCGTGTTATGGTGCTCATCACATGGTCCATTTTCAAGGCTTTGCCACACAGTGATTCCTGATGTATGATGCAGTGGTCAGCTGTCAGCTCACCTGCGCTGTTTTCCTCCCACATCTTCTCCCGGATCCTGCCCACTAATCCACTCTTGTGCCTGCACTTCGCGGGCGCTCAATCCGTCGTCAGTCCCACACGTTTATCCAAAGGCAGCCTCATCTCATCTCATTTACACATCTGGATACCTCTTTAAAGAGATATTTCCCCGTAGTTGTGCCATGCATTGATCTTAATCCCAAAAGTTCCTCTGTTACGCACATGCATATACTCTGCCTCCCACCTGTCTTGAACCCCCCTGTTTTCAAAGTCCTACTTTCGTTTAGCCGTTTTTGGGGGAGAGGGATATCTGAAAGTTGACTGCAGGTGACTAGCTTCATAAGGCTGATGATGAGAGGAGTCGTGTAACGGCTCTCGCATGCGGGCCCTCGATTGACATGCAGTGCATTGTGGGACTTGTAGTTTTAGTGGTGCGTGCAAAATACCATCGGGCCAGCTCTATAAATAATTTGATATTATCTCGCGGGCCAAAGATAATGCCACCGTGGGCCAAGTCCGGCCCGGGGGCCTTGAGTTTGACACATGGCATAGACTGTTTAAAGGCAGAGTGTAGACTGTGCAAGGTGAAAATGTCATCAATCAGGGTCCACAAAAAACTACAAAGGCACATTAGATCTGTCTGTGAAGGTTCTCAGTCATCCAGGTCATGGACATTAGAACTGTTTATCCATCAGTGCAATAAGTGAAGAATAAAGACAGTGAAGGGAACCTGCTGTTAATGAAGGTGTTTCAAAGTTTATAAATTATATACAGACATCAGAGATTGGACCTTTTTGTCTAGTTGAGATGAGTCTTGTTTTTTGTACTTTATAATTTAATTTCTGTAGAACTCTGCTCCATGTTGAGTACATAAATAAAGCCTTTTAAATGATACACATTTGATATAATGTATGTTTTTTGCATTACTAATTAATTTGATGTATAATTTAACATTATTTTAGGTAATACATTCATTCAAACAAGAACAAATCTGAGGAGCCACTCAGGAGCCGAAAGAGCCGGCTCTTTATAGTGAGCCGAGCCAAAAGAACCTGCTCTCTAAAAAGAGCAGGAATTCCCATCACTAGATAATGTAGCATCCTGTTTGATATTGACAGGTGGAGCTCAAACCTGCATGTTTCTTCTGACAGTGAGCGAGTGGGCTGACAATTTTACATCCATTATGTTAAAGGTAACAGGAGCTAAAGACTAAATTCTAAATGATTTATTATGATGTAGAGCAAGGGTCAGCAACCTTTGTGACACCGAGTGCCAGTTTGAAATTTTCTTCTCAACAAGTGTGCCATTATAAACAGTAACACTAAGTTAGTGGTCAGCATGGTGCAGTCTGTGGCCTCCGTTAACAGTCTGATGGCGGTGGGCACAAAGGAGCGCCTGAAGCGTTCAGTCTTGCACCGTGGTGGAATGATGCACTGACTGAACGAGCTCCCCATCAGCCACAGCTCATCATGGAGAGGGTTAGAGGGGTTGTCCATCAACCTCCTCTCAACCACTGACTCCAGACTGTCCAGTTCTAGGCCAACCACAGAGCGGGCCTTCTTTACCAGCTTGTTGAGCTTGCTGGCCTCACCCGTCTTGATACCTCCACCCCAGCACGCCACAGCAAAGAAGAGAGCACTGGCCACCACAGACTGATAGGAGGTCTTCAGAAGCCTGCTGCAGACACTGAAGGACCTGAGTCTCCTCAGGAAGAACAGTCTGCTCTGTCCTGAATTTATGATTACAATAACAAGTAAAGGTCCTTAATAAACATAAGGGATAAAACCACCAAGTGTAGGAGTACCAGAATGGCTTCTGTCATCAATATACAGTTGTGCTCATAAGTTTACATACCCTGGCAGAAGTTATGGTTTCTTGGGTAGTTTCTGTTGTCATTATGATATAAAAAGAGGAAACACAGTTGTTTGATAAAAATTTTGCTTCACCCAACCACTAACCATGAGTGAAACAAAAGTTTTTCTCTTATCTTTCATATTCTGTGAAAAATGCCCCAAAAAATCATAAATTCTGCCAGGGTATGTAAACTTATGAGCACAACTGTATTCCTGAATACCCTGTGATTGTAGTAATGATACTGTTACATTTACATGTATGAAGCACTTTAACATACTAGCCCAGTTTTTGACACTGCTCTAATGCAACTCTTAATTAGATTTGAATGTTTTCAGCCTTCAAAACTGAGATGATGCAGAATCATTTTAATATGGCTATCAGTGTGAGCGTGAGTGTGAGTGTGAGTGTGAGTGTGCAGGTGAGAAGTGTGTCCGAGCGGCGGCAGACAGGCACTGACAGATTGGTGACAGCCTGTCTTCCCAGTATGCACCTGGGTGCAGTCCATGCTCCTGCCATATATTTCATCATAATTAAACGAGGCACACACTGCTGACCCTTTGGCCCTTCAATGTGTGTGTGCGTGTGCATGTGTGTGTGTGTGTGTGGGCAGACAGGCAGTGATGTATGTGGATTAGTCCCCCTCCCTTCACCATCCTCTGTTTTTGTTCTCTTCCACCAAATCCCCGGCAGCATCCGGCTCTCCTCTTAAAGCTGTGAAATGACATTGAGCTCTTGTCCTGCGGCTCTGGCACACTGTGCTCAGCTGTCTGGAACCCGAGGTTTGTCTGTTAAACTCTGTTCCTTCAACTTTTCACAGCGAGGGAGCTAATTTTAATCTGGCTCTGCATGAGACTGAAGCTTCTCCCTGCATATTGTAGCTTTCCAGACTGAAGGCCCAGCAAAGAGAGGCTCTGTGACTCGTGTTCAGACAGAGGGTTTTACTAACTGAGATGAGACAGTGAGTCAATCTTTAGTTGGATGGACTGACTGACTGTTGTTATGATATTTACTTCAGAAGATATGAGACGAGCTACTTAGTGAGGTATAAATAAATATGGCCACAGTAGCCCCTGATGTTCAAGGCCACAGCCTCAAGTACAAGAGCACACATTTCCATGCTTAATGAGAAAGTGAATATCATTGTCCCATATAACCATAGGTGCACAGGGTCTTTTAGCCCCCAGAACTACTTTCCCCTGAACTAAAAGGTTCCTGTGCCCCCATTGTTGTCTGTGTTTCGACCGTGGGCTGAAGTCCCGGGTAGATTGTGCAAATCAGGCCAGTGACGTATGGAGAAAAACAAAGTAAATGCACTACACCACTAGACCAGTAGAGGGCAGTAAAACAAAGACAGAGGCCATTCATCACAGATGACACCATAGAAGCAGACGGACAGGCAGGTATCATTATGAGCAACACAACAGTTAGCCTGTTAGCATGAAGAGACTCAGCTGGTCTGTTTTAGATGGTGCTATATTTCATCACAGATGGATTCACTGAATCAACACGTGAGAGGAGATAAGCGCGAGTAGCAAAGACGTTTCAACACGCCTTTAAAATCCTTTTGAACTCAAAAAGCCGTGGCAGAGATCGGCCGGTGTTTTGATTTAAACAGCGACCCTGTTAACTGGAGACTTTCAGCCGGATGCATCCCTCATAAACGTCTTTAGACGATCATTAAATATCTGATGAGGATATTTTGAAATCTTAATAAAAACTAAACTAGTTTGCATTCCCAGGAACTCCCTCTGTGTTTCAACAGCTGTGTAAACTCCACAAACACTGACATGTTCAGCTGAAGGTCTCCAGTTTACAGGGTCACTTTTAAAACTGGGAGGAGAGACGCATTTCCAGTGGGCTGAGAGAAGACTACTGTTACAAGCAGCTAGATCAAGAGAATCACAGCTTCTTCTTTTGAAAAGTACACACACATACAAAAAAGATAGAACAAATCAAAACTAATGAAAGAAAGAGAAATCAAGAGAATCACAGATGTGTGTGATGTTATTGTGGACGGAGGGAGGAATAAAAACACTGCTGTTAATCTACCAATCAGACACGTTCAGCATTGCAGGCCCTGCCCCTTAAAAGTCCTGGGACCTTTGAAAAGTACTACCCCCCTAGCAGGGGCTTTTCACGGGAGATAATCTACCCCTGAACTAAATTTAGACCCTGCGTCCACCGGTCGAAATGCACGTAGTTCAGGGGTAACGCTCCTCTTGTCAAAAAACGCCTCATGACCTGAACATATCTCCTTTGACCACAGTACCTGCTGCCTTCATGTTTTATTCATGGTGCTCAACCTTTGCATACATTTTAAAGTCCAAATATTTTCATGCAGCTTTATAATGAAACAGCTCAATAAACCAAAGTGTGCTCTTACTGTGAGGCTATTTTTGTTTCCCCCCTGACGAATCATTCCAACCAGTCATTGTTTTGGATGTTGCACCAAATAACATCAGGGTCAATGTTTGTGAGTCAGCCATTATACTCCTTTGTTTACTGACTCAGCCTCTTTGTCCCTAAAAACCTCTCAACTCTAATTCCATGTGAGAGCGACCCAGGAAGCCGGTTCCCTGCCTCTCACCTTGTCGCAGAAACTTCTTCTTTTTTTGCTTTCACTGCAAGTTCTGCACTTTCTTTCCCTGTGATCCGTTCATCCCTAGACAGAGAGGGAGACAGAGCAGTGTGTGTGTGTGTGTGTGTGTGTGTGTGTGTGTGTGTGTTTGGAGGGGAGGGGAGGCAGCTAAGCATTATGGAGCTTGACGTGAGTTGTTGTGCTGTCTTGCTGAGAGGGATGGTCAGTCTGTCAGTGTCCTGTGTGCTTCAGTTTGCTGTCGTGTCAGACTGGATTACCCACTGGAGAGAGGGCAGTGAGACCAGCCTCTTCATTAAAAAGCAGTACTCAACTTCAATCACGTCTTTTTTTCATCACATTATATTTTGTATATGGAGCACGACTTGTCAGTGCTATTTAACAGTGTCAGTGTTAAATAATGAAGTCCCAGAAACTCCAAAATGAACAACAACAGGAAGAACCCTTGTATCAGGAACAACAGCTGAATGGATTACCATGTGTGATCCCAGCGACCCCTTTAAATGTTCCTCATGTGTCCCTCACAGAGAGAGAGAGAGAGCTTTCTGCTTTAATGCCCCTAACCTCTGAACTCTCTGCCTCTGGACATTAACCAAGCGGCAAACTCCGGTCTCAAACGATGAAGCCAATGCAGAAGTGATGTAAACTGCAATACATCGAAAATCCGCTAGAGGCTGGCTGCAGAAACACCGGAAACCACATAGACATGAATGGGAAAAAGACGATCTTTGCAGCATTAATAAACATGTTTACAGCCTGGTTCAAAAAACGGCTTGGCCCTACAACGCTAATCTCTCTAATGGCACACACTGTACGGGGGTGAATTTTTTTCTAACGTGACGGTTCAGAAGATATTAAGATTACGAGTTTTGCCCAAATAAGGACATGACTGACGTGACTCCCGGTCGGGAACACACAGCCATTGGCTAAGAGACTCACACTACATCACACTCTGCCTAGTTGAGTTCCGTGTTACCAATATGGCTGCTGCCGTCGATTTGCTTCAAAACCGTTCTCAGGAACAGATGGGTGACGTCACGGATACTACGTCCATATTTTATACAGTCTATGACATTAACACATCGAGCTCTCCGAGTGTTTTTAAAAGTAAACTAAAGACTTACCTTTTTAATCTGGCTTTTAATTTGGAGTCATTTCTTTTTAGCCCTGGACTGCATTATTACCAATATAACTATTATTACCAATGTCTATGCATCATATTTGTTTTTATTCTATTCTACCTATTTTTTTTTTCTTTTTACATTTTTCTGATATTTATCCGATTTTATTTTATGGATTTTATTTTAATTATTGTATTTTATATTATTTTTCTGATATTTATCTGATTTAATTTAATTTATTTTATCACCATGATTTTATTTTATGTTTCTGATATTTATCCGATTTTATTGTAATTGTTTTATTTTATTTTATTTTCAGATATTAATAGGAATTTATTTTATTGTACTGATTTTGTTTCATTTTTTTCTGATATTATTTTTTTCTGATATTTATCTGTTTTGATTTCATTAATTTCATGGTATTGGTTTTGTTTAGGTTTTCTGATATTTATCTGATTTAATATATTTATTTTATTATCATGAATTTATTTTATGTTTCTGATATTTGTCTGATTTTATTTTAATTTATTTATTATAATGGTTTTTTTTTCAAGGATCAAGTTTCAAGCTTCATTTTATTGTCATTCAGTCACATTTAAAAACATGAAGGAATGAAACACATTACTCAGGTCCAGCAGCATACAGAATAGATAACAACTCTAGACTCTATAAATAAAGAAATAAATACATAACCTCAAGCCTACAATAAGTAAATATAAAAATGTAGTTTAAAACCAGAGAGAAAGTGCAGTAATGTGTGCGTGCAGTCACAGCAGTAAAGTGCAGTAATGTGTGCATGCAGTCACAGCGGTAAAGTGCAGTAATGTCTGCATGCAGTCACAGCGGTAAAGTGCAGTAATGTGTGCATGCAGTCACAGCAGTAAAGTGCAGTAATGTGTGCGTGCAGTCACAGTGGTAAAGTGCAATAATGTGTGCATGCAGTCACAGCAGTAAAGTGCAGTAATGTGTGCATGCAGTCACAGTGGTAAAGTGCAGTAATGTGTGCATGCAGTCACAGCAGTAAAGTGCAGTAATGTGTGCATGCAGTCACAGTGGTAAAGTGCAGTAATGTGTGTATGCAGTCACAGTGGTAAAGTGCAGTAATGTGTGCATGCAGTCACAGCAGTAAAGTGCAGTAATGTGTGCATGCAGTCACAGTGGTAAAGTGCAGTAATGTGTGCATGCAGTCACAGTGGTAAAGTGCAGTAATGTGTGCATGCAGTCACAGCGGTAAAGTGCAGTAATGTGTGCATGCAGTCACAGCAGTAAAGTGCAGTAATGTGTGCATGCAGTCACAGCAGTAAAGTGCAGTAATGTGTGCATGCAGTCACAGCAGTAAAGTGCAGTAATGTGTGCGTGCAATCACAGCGGTAAAGTGCAGTAATGTGTGCGTGCAATCACAGCGGTAAAGTGCAGAGAACAGACCTAAAGAGAGTTCACAAGTCTCACAGCTTCTGGAAGGAAGCTACACCTTAGCGTTGTTGTTCTGGCTTTGAGGCTGCGCAGCCTTCTGCCTGAGGGGAGGGGGGTGAACAGTCAGTGTGCTGGTTTGGTAGGGTCCTCCATGATGTGCGACGCCCTGCCTCTGCACCTGCTGACATATATGTCCTCCAGGGAAGGGAGGCTGCTGTTTGTAGTTTTTTTAGCAGATTTGATCACTGCTGCAGAGCCTTCCTGTCAGCCACAGAGCAGTTCCCATACCAGACAGTGATGGATGCTGTCACTGTGCTCTCCACCACACACTGGTAAATAGATGTCAGGACAGCAGGGCTGAGGCCAGCCCACTTCAGTCTCCTCAGAAAGTACAGGCATTGATGGGCCTTCTTTATGGTGCTGGTTGTGTTGGTGGACCACATGAGGTCATTGGAGATGTGCAGGCCCAGGTATTTGAAGGTGGACACCATCTCCACAGCTGCACCTCCGATGTAGAGGGGGTGACGAGGGGTGCGGCCTCTCTTCCTAAAATCCACCACCATCTCCTTAGTCTTCCTCACATTGATGCAGAGATTGTTAGATCTGCACCAGTCCTCAAGATCTTTCACCTCCTGCCTGTACAAAGACTTGTTGTTGTTGGAGATCAGTCCAACCACAGCCATGTCATCTGCAAACTTCACAATGTGATTGTTCAGGTACCCTGCAGAGCAATCATGTATTTGAGGAGTTTGTTTTCATTTTGTTTTGGTGAAACCTGACTTCCTGTCCCGCTCCATCTGCTCTCTTGAGATTGATGCGTTGTGCTCCGGCATCCGGCAGAAATAGAAGTCCTGAGTATCTGATCCGGAGGACTCTGACCTGCCGGATCAGAGACGCAGCCGGAACACAAAGGAGTGGATCCAGTGGAAGTTAACACATTGACTAGAATAGAAACCTATCAGATCCAGTGCTGTGAAGGATCAGAGAAGGACTGGACACGGATCTGGTGGAATTTGGCCGTAGTGGTACTATTTTTATGTCAGTTATGTCAGCCTCCAGCCAATGACAAGCCAGCATGAAAAGAGATCTCTGTGTTATATGTAAAATAAATTGTGTTTCTTGCTCTTCTTTCTACTCGGGTACGTCTGTGTGTGACAGAAACAGAACGAGAAGCTGCCCTCCTTAAACACAAAATAATCTGTATTATTATTCAAAGCCTGCCTGAAACTAGAACTGACACAAAGTAGCTTATACAACTCAAATAAGACACTTATAACAGCTGAACAGCGTTTCTCACAGACTCTGTACAATACACTTAAAAGGACTGAGCCGTCACTCCACAGAGGGAGGAGAGGAAATTGATTTCTAAGGTTTACAGTGACCAGGTTACTGCGGTGCATGTAAACACGTACTATTATCTGTATAACCTCACACTGTCCTGGTGAATGTGTTGGAGAACAGAAAATGCACACCAAGCAGCAGCTCCTGAATTTAGATGGTGATTTTCGGTCCTCCAGATGCAGCACATCACCATGAAACTTTTACTCTCTGACTTTTAAAGCCTTCCAATATATTTCTGAATTTCCATCTGGAAACCATCGACAGATAAACAGCTTCTTCAACTTAATTTAGCCCCCTGAGAGTTTCTTTGGAGAGATTTCAAAGCACATTGAACCGGTCGTACCAGCAACCCAGAACACTTCTTAGTGTATCCCTCTTCTGACCTGGAAAGGAAGGATGGGAAAGGATGGGACTTTCTGACAATGCTGGCTTTTACTTTATCTTTTTGAACCCACGTCAATCAATCTTTATTTATAAAGCGCCAAATCCCAACAAATGTTCTCCTCAGACTCTTTCCAAACAGAGCAGGTCTAGACCATAGACTGAAAAAAATATGGACGTAGTATCTGTGACGTCACCCATCTGTTCCTGAGAGCTGTTTTGAAGCAAATCGATGGCAGCAGCCATATTGGTAATGTGGAACTCAACTAGGCAGAGTGTGACGTAGTGTGAGCCTCTTAGCCAATGGCTGTGTGTTCCCGACCGGGAGTCACGTCAGTCATGTCCTTATTTGGGCAAAACTCGTAACCTTAATATCTTCTGAACCGTCACGTTAGAAAAAAATTCACCCCCCGTACAGTGTGTGCCATTAGAGAGATTAGCGTTGTAGGGCCAAGACGTTTTTTGAACCAGGCTGTAAACATGTTTATTAATGCTGTAAAGATCGTCTTTTTCCCATTCATGTCTATGTGGTTTCCGGTGTTTCTGCAGCCAGCCTCAAGCGGATTTTCGATGTATTGCAATTTATAGCACTTCCGCATTGGCTTCATCATTTGAGACCGGAGTTTGCCGCTTGGTCTAGACCGTACTCTATGTTCTATTATTAACAAAGACCCAACATCAAGACAGGATCAGATCCAGTCCCATCTTACAGACAGGACTCAGTCTGATCTCATCTTAATCCACCATGAGCAGAGCACTTTGCAGCATTTAGCAAGTTACAGTGGCAAGGACAAACTTCCTTTAACAGGCAGAAACCTCCAGCAGGACCAGACTCATGTTAGACACACATCTGCTGAGACCGTGTTGGAGAGAGGGATAGAGGGAGATGAAGAGAGAGAGAGATGTTAGTGGTGAGACAGATAGTAGTAGTTGTAGCTAGTGTTGTAGTACTCGAGATCGCTTGTTTAAGGTCTCGGTCTCGTCTCGGAATCGAAAGCATTTGTACTGAGTATTTTATATCAAGACCAGTCGAGACCACCACCGATACACTCTGCGCCCCTGGTATTACCATGATAAGAGAGATTTTTCATTGATATATATGAACTTGGTCTTGTCTTGGTCTTGCCCTTCCCTGGTCTTGGTCTTGACTCAGTTTCGGTCCCTAAATGTCTTGGTCTTGGTACACTCTGGTCTCGGCCATGTCTTGGTCTCGGTTAATGTGGTCCTGACTGCAACACTAGTTGTATCAGCTGGAGTCTGGAACGTCCACAGCAGGAGGACGTCTACGGCAGCTCAGAGGAACCTACGAGACAAGGGAGCTCAGGGACTCCAGAAAGGTCTATGGTTAGTAACTTTAATGGGACAGGGAGATTTAAAGTAAGAGATGAGGGGGTTGGGGGGAAGGGGGTGAGATGGGATCCCAGCGTGTCAGTTCCCCTTGCAGTCTAAGCCTATAGCAGCATAACTAAGAGCTGGTCCAAGCCTGATCCAGCTCTAACTATAAGCTTTATCAAAAAGGAAAGTTTGACGCCTACTCTTAAAAGTAAAGAGGGTGTCTGCCTCCTGGACCCTGACAGGTAGATGATTCCAAATGAGAGGTGTCTGATAACTGAAGGTTCTACCTCCCATACTACTTTTAGAGTCTTTAGGTACGATGAGCAGGCCTGCATGTTGGGAGCGTAGAGTTCTAAAACAAACACATGGTTTATTTGCAGTATTTTAGTGCTGTCAAGATGAGGTAAGAATCCTGACTACACCAAGCAGGTATTGTTTTAAGTCACTAAACCTCTCTGAGGAGTAACACACAGCTGTGGGCATGAAGGAGAAACAGATGCTAGCTTTTCCATTTGAATGTTGTAGACGTCAGCGAATGGACTTCCAAATAAAGAACCCTCACAGCCTGTGGCAAAGCGTCCAGTGATACAGAAGAATCAGCCTTTACTGCCATATACAGAGAAACTGCTTTCCTCCGTGCAGCAGGGAGGAGACTGTTTAAACGTCTCTCTGAGGAGTCTCTTAGTATTTATATCAGATCTGTGGGACAGCACAGGAGGTGTGATGTGGACACTAGATTGACCACTGACTTAATTTCCCTTCAGAGCTGCTGCTGGTGATCCACAGAGAGAGGAGAGGGAAAGGTACCCCTGCTGTCCTCGTTCCTTTTGTTTACACAGAAAGCAGAGCAGGAGTTGAGGTCTTGACAGTGTCTCTCTGAGGAGTTAAGGTGTGAAAGACGCCTCTCTGTTTTTCACTCTAACATGGCAAACACTCTGCTGTGAGTTGGTATTTCTACTAGAGGATTTATTTCTGTTATGAGGTATTTTAAGTCTGGAAGCTAACTGTCATCTCCCTTTATAGGCTTACAATACCATGCTTTACAAAATGACAATACTTTATATATTTGTATATTTATACTTTTATCTTGTCTAAGTTAAGGATGGATAGCACAACATTTTGAAAACCAAATGCTGTTTTCAGGCATGAATTAGATTGTGATTAACGATAACAAGTTAGACTTTAATGTTCATTCAATTTGTAGGTAGTCATAAAAAAGAAAGTTCACACACACACTTCTTTTTTTTTTTTTTTTTTCTTCTTTTTTTTCTTTTTTTTTTCTCTCTCTTCTGTGCTTGTGACTGTGTGCATGCAACCATCACCATACCTCTTAGAACTCTGGCCTATCTTTTATTGACAGCTAATATCATGTTCTGTAAAAGAGGGCGTGCACACCTAGGTGGGCAAAAAAAATAAAAAAAATAAGAGAAAGTGAAAGAAAGATTACATAAGGATATACAAAGGGACAGGGAGAGAGAAGGAGAGAGAGACCTAACACACTTAGATGGGGAGGGACCATCTCATCATGATGCCAAAAAAAAAAATCCGTGGGGTGATACTAATGATTAAGCAACCCTTAGTGTCCACAATCATTACTGAAGCTTGGGTCGCAGAGGGTTGCCGCCGTGCTGTGTTCTATTTGTGTAACAAGACCACCACTGGTGCAGATGAAATCACTTGGGTCAGATCAGCCGAGCGGTACGGCCCGGCACCCGGGCCGCGAGAGCAGTCAGACCGAAGGACCCAACCCGCCGCGGGAGACCCAGGCCAGGGGACGAGCCAAGGACCCAGACCGGAAGCAAACAGGTACCGCCGGAGCACCCAGGGCGACCCCCAGGTCACCCAGTAGGAGGAAAGGGGGGTGAGGGGGGAGAGATCCCGCAGCCCCCCCAAGGGACACCCCCACAACACCGCCCCTACAGCCCCCCAAGACGGAGCCAAAGGTGGGGGGCCCGGCACCAGGAGCAGACAGCCAGGCAGACGGGCAGGACCAGGACCAGAGCCCACCAACCGGCGCGCCGGAGCGGGAGGAGGGCGGAGGCGGCAGGGCCAATCCCCCCCGCCCCCCCGAGACGGCCCGACCACTCCCCCCAGCCACGCCCCCCACCCACGCCCCGCGACCGATGGACCAGGCCGCGGGGGCATGGAGGGACACCCCAATGGCTGCCGTAGTAACACCCCCCCAGCTGCGCGCCACCCCACCCCCGCAAGAGGACCGCGAGGGAACCCCGCAAAACCCGGCCCCGAGGGCAGCCGCGGACCAGGCCCCCACAGGGGAGGGGGCAGCAGGGGGACGGAGGGTGACAGGGACACCAGCCACCCACCCAGCCCCGATGGACCCCCAACGAGTAGGGCCGAGCCTAACACTAAGGCCCCGCCAAACCTGATCTGAACACACACACACTTCTATCACATATACTACAATGTTACTGTCTATATATTCCCCGGCTCTCTTACTGATCTTCCTGCTGTGTAAGATGCTTGATTCTGATTGGTCGAAACCCCTTTGACCACAGTTATTAACTTTCACTAACATGAGCAACACCAGAGACAAACTGATCACACGTCATGTCAAATCAATCCACAGAAAAGAGTTCAGACACATTTAGCTTCTGCTTGTTGACACCATAGACCAGGGGTGTCCAAAGTACGGCCCGGGGGCCAATTGCGGCCCAAGGTCCATTTATTTATGGCCCCAAGCTTCCATCTTAAATTGTGTTATTTATAGCAAAGAAATGAATCACAGTTTCTTTCAACAAACAAAACTAAAGTAAATCCAGAAACGTCTCAAAAAGCTTCATATGGACTACCTGTCTAAAGCCAAAGCTCTGGGAATTCTGCAAGATGGCAATAAAGAAGAAACACAAGAACTCTTAAAGTTGACAAGTTTTCAAATTAATGTTTTTATCATGATGTGAAAATGTTCTTGATGAACACTAAAAGTTCGGAAGACAAAAAAGAGGACACAAGACAAGATCAAATTATGACATTGTGCAGAAAAGGCAAAATTTGGTGCATAAAAATGTTCAGAACTCAGGAAAAGAATTATTTAGTTCTTAAAATGTTGTCTGCTGGTCAGAAAGGTCTTAAAAACAACATGAAAAAGAAGTGTGATGAAATCTAGATCGTGATCCTGCCATAGGAAAATAATGATACAATATTTTTCCCACATTGCCCGACCCTAATGAAAAACATTTTCCTCCAGAAGAAGATAAAGTTTGCTCATGTGTACATGGCTTGTGGAGAACTGAGGACTTCCTAGTTACTGATTTATTGAGACAAAATTTAAAATGATTGTTATTAAATAAATATTTCATATATAACTTTTGGGATTCCTAAGTCTCAGTAGGAGCCACTGGCCCTCAGGTATTCTTACAACATCATATGTGGCCCTCTTTGAAAAAAGTTTGGACACCCCTGCCATAGACTGTAAGGTGAGATAAAACCGTTAGCTTCTGTTAGCATAAAACAATGGCTACATTCACATGAGACTTTGAATTCCTCTTTAATTCAGAATATAAATGTAATCCTCTTTAAAAAGATTAAAAATGACCTTGTAAACACCTTATTCTGAATGAAAATGACCCTTCCGAATTAAACTTAAATCCAAAGTAAGTGTCTGGTTTATTCTGATTTTAAATCTGAATTGAATAATTCCTCGATCATGCATACGTTTATTCCGCTTTAAATGAATTCCGGTTGTTCTGCACATGCTCGTTCCCTTGTCCTGTCACAATGACGCACATATTCTGGCCTCCACACTAAATGTTCATGGACTTAATCCAAGCCAAGAAGCAAGAAACCTTGGTGTTTTATTTGACTCTGATTTGAATTTTAAACTACATGTTCGTTTAATATCAAAAAACAGCTTTTTATCATTTAAAGAACATTTCTAGAGTGAAGCCGTTTCTCTCTCTGAGGAACACAGAGAGTCTAATGCACGCTTTTATAACCAGCAGGCTATACTACTGCAATGCTCTCCTTACTGGTCCTCCAAAGAACACAACTAACAAACTGCAGTTAATACAAAATGCAGCAGCAAGAGTTTTAACATAGACCAGAAGGAGAGCACACATTACACCTACTTTAAAATGTTTACATTGGCTGCCTGTTTCTTTTTGTATTGATTCTAAAATTATTTTACTAGTTTTTAAGGCGCTGCATGGCCTCACACTAGATTACATCTCAGAGATACATTTAGTATATAAACCAGGAGGGTCTCTCAGATCCTCCAGCTCCTCTCTTTTAGCTGTTCCTCAGAGCAGAACAAAAACATTTGGTGACGCTGCTTTCAGACACTACTCCTAGACTATGGAACAGCCTGCCGGAGGATCTGAGAGGAGCTGATAGAGATATTGAAACTTTTAAACATAAACTAAAAACGTATTTATTCAGTCTGGCTTTTATGTAAGGTTTAACAATTTTATTACTTACCTTTTACTGTAATATTGATTTAAATGTTGTTTTATTATTTTAGTAATTTTAACTGTTTATCTTATTCTATTTTATTTATTCATTAGTTCCTTTTTTAATTTATCTACTCAGTTTTATTGATATTTTTAGCCTTAATTTTATTTTTCAACTCTTATCCTTACTCTTTTTTTAAATCTATTTATTTTAACTATTTTTTATTCTTAATTTTGATGCTTTAAATTAATTTAATTACACATATTTTATTTTGGTGTGCATTGGTCTCTATTTTATTTTATTTTATTTTATGCTGTTTCTATTTTTAATTTGTATTATTACTATTTTTCTTATTATTATTATTGTCCCCAAATATGTCTTGCCATTGTTTCATTTCTGCTTCTTTCTTGTTTGTCAATCACTGTAAAGCACTTTGGGTTGCATTTGATTTGTATGAAAGGTGCTAAATAAATAAAGCTTGATTGATTGATTGATTGATTGATTGATTGATTGATTGATTGATTGATTGATTGATTGATTGATTGATTGATTGATTGATTGATTGATTGATATTCTGCGCTGGTGGGCACATATTCCAGGATGGCCGCCCGAAGCAAGCATTGAACTCGAACCGAGACTATTTAATTAATAGGAGCCTTAGAAGAAATGGATACCATGAAAAGAGTTGATGGATGGAAGCATAAAAATGTGGACCTTTTTAAAGCTGTAGCGTCTAATTGTAGCGTCTAATTGTTCTTATTGTGTGGTCTTCCATGTTGTAACCGAAAATAAAAGAAGCAGGAACTGGAGTCTGTTTTCTTCCAGTAGACGTAAATATGTCACGCCCATCCCTGTCCAATCAGAACCCTTCCTAACCCCCAGACCTTAAGAGGAATTGAATAAAGACGATTAAAGGTGTTTTCCACGTAAACCTCAATTCAGAATGACTATTTCCATGTAAACGTGAAGGAGAATACTTTAATTCAGAATTATTTAATTCTGAATAATTAATCCCAAATTAAAAAACATCATGTAACCATGGCCTCTGTGGCTAAAACGTTAGCTTGAGTTAGCATGCTAAATCAGCAGGCTACAGATGTTTCCATCTTGGATCCTGTCCATCAATATGATGAAGGAGTGGAGCAGGTGAGAGAAACTTTAGGTTAGCGATCTCTCCAAAGAAAGTTAAACCATGAGCGGTGGTGATGATAGCAGCAGGGTTCAAAGTTGTGACATTAGTTTCTTTTTAAAGGTGTGTGAACCACAGAGCTCAGAGAAGAAGGAGAGCTGAATGAGGACAGTTTCATGTTCAATCCACCACAACAGGCAGAGAAGAATCCATCACCATGGAACGATCACTGACGAGGAATCACTGGGACTATTTATAAAAACTGTAAACATAAATCATTAATAAAATCATCTTTAATCAATGTTTTTAACTACGTGTTTGAATCTTAAGATAGTAGCTGAGTAATAAGGAGGATCTTAGCGTCAGGGTTTTGTCTCACCCTGTCATGATTCTGTTACCCAAACCCCAACATCAGGGAATCCCAATTGATTCTCTTTCAAGGACTACTTCACCTTTATAACTCTGCCCTCTTGTTTCAGCTGATCGCCCTCACCAGTAAAAAGTGACATGTTAGTGAGCTCAGCCTGAGCTGAAGCACGTAGCTCAGTGAGACACAGATGCTGGGCTCTCTGTGGGAGTCCTAATTACTGAAGGTACCTTGACGCTGAGTTGACCTTCAATACCGTTACATTAAGCACAAGGTTAGCAGTTCTCACACAGCTCACACACTCTCCCGTACACACACTGCTAATTTTCTCTTCCGCTGTAAAAGGAGAAGCGTGTGTCCCCTTTAACTAAAAACCAGCATCATTGAAGAAATCCTTTCTCTTCATCTGCTAACAGCTCAAGGCTGAGCACTGACAGTCTAACTATCAAACTATGAAGACTCCATTTCAGGTATAGAGAGTTACAGAGCTGCTGTAGTTGTGTTATCAAATATATGAGTCTCTGTCTATTAACCTCACCTTTTCTAATCATGGGATAAACCTGAACACTGTGGTCAATGTGTGTACGATCAAGGACCTCTCTTCAGAGCAAACAACAGAGTTTAAAACTCCCTTTTGATTTGACTTTGAACTTCTAGGTAGATGAGACAAGAGTATCATTCATATGCATGTACAGTATGTTAATGTAACGTTAACACTGTTTGTGTTAGTCATGGTTCATCCTTCTTCAATAAGGAAAAAGCCTTCACACATCTATTCCAGAGGACAGGTGTGTATGAAGGGAATGAGTCCTAGACCTTCCTCTTTGTTCACTTTTGATTATTATTCTGAAAAATATGTATCAGAATCACATGAAGAAGATGACAGTGGGTTTTTGTTTAATAATCAATCAATCAATCTTTATTTGTATAGCGCCAAATCACAACAAACGTTATCTCAAGACCCTTTTACAAACAGAGCAGGTCTAGACCACTCTATGTCAAATTATGAACAGAGACCCAACACCAAGACAGGATAAGACTCAGTCTGACCCCACCTTAATCCACCATGAGCATTGCACCTCACAGTATTTAGCTAGTTACAGCGGAGAGGACAAACTTCCTTTAACAGGCAGAAACCTCCAGCAGAACCAGACTCATGTTAGACACACATCTGCTGAGACCAAGTTCACAATAGTATCACAACATTTATTGAAAACTCAGATGAATCCTCACATTTACTGTTCATCTGAACACAAGCAAAGGGAGGTGAAGAGAGAGTCAGTCACCAGAACTGCACAAACAATTCCCAGAACCATTAGTTGAGTCTGGTCCTGCTGGAGGTTTCTGCCTGTTAAAGGAAGTTTGTCCTTGCCACTGTAACTTGCTAAATGCTGCAAAGTGCTCTGCTCATGGTGGATTAAGATGAGATCAGACTGAGTCCTGTCAGTAAGATGGGACTGGATCTGATCCTGTCTTGATGTTGGGTCTTCGTTAATAATAGAACATAGACCTAGAGTCTAGCCCTGCTCTGTTAGGAAAGAGTCTGAGGATAATGTTTCTTAGGATTTGGCACTTTATAAATAAAGGTTGATTGATTGATTGATATATTGATTGACTGATTAAACAGTATTACCGTCTGCTCATTTTCAGCACGATAACAACATTTCATTTTTTTTTAAAGGTGACATATCACGCTTTTTTCATCAATATATATTGGTCTAAGAGGTCCCCAAAATATGTCTTTAAAGTTTATGCTCAAAAAAACACTGAAATCAGATTTTGGTCTGCCTGAAAAGCCCTCTTCTTCAGTCCTCCTCTGTTTTCTCTCTGACCACGCCCCCTCAGGAAGTGGATGTGGCCTCGGCTGTCCAGCACGTTGATCTAATGTTTACATGTTGGCTGAATATACACGGCTGCTCAGAGATCACGTTACTTCAACCCTCTGAATCTGATCCAGAATCTGATCCTGACGGAGAGGCGCCTGCAGCAGGACCTTTCTGAACCATTGGTCACAGATTTAGTGTTTCTTGTTGTTTTATTTGTCAGTATGTAGACGTGTGTCTTGGTACACAGCTACGAACATGTAGCTATGTGGCTATGCTAACTAGCGCTAGCACTTATCCATGATAAATAAAAATCATCCACTAGATCTTCAAATCTGCAGACGTGGGGAGTAAAACCGACCTCTACCAGAAAGGCAGCGGGACCTTTCTGAAGGATTGGTCACAGATTTAGTGTTTCTTGTTGTTTTATTTGTCAGTATGTCGACGTGTGTCTTGGTACACAGTTACAGCTATGAACATGTAGCTATGTGGCTATGCTAATTAGCGCTAGCACTTTTCCATGACAAATAAAAATCATCCACTAGATCTTCAAATCTGCAGACGTGGGGAGTAAAACCGACCTTTGTGTTTATTAAGACAGCCTACAACTAGCATGCCTCCCTCCTAAGCTCCTTGTTAGCACACATTTGTGCAGGTAATGAAAAACAGAGGAGGGGTTGAGTTGTATTTTAAACAGTCTATGGGCTGAACAAGCTCTGAGCTCTGACTCCGTGACAGACCGGATATTGTTGTTACGTAACAAAAACACTGAAGTCTGAAACGGCTCGTTTCACACACATTTACAGAAAGGTGGAGAAATCAGAACAGGGGCAGAATGGATTCTTTTTATTCTCGGGGGTTTGTAGACATGCCAGGGACACATATTTCAGGTAGAGAACCATTAAAAAGTCCATTTTGCATGATATGTCACCTTTAAGACAGCTATCGTCAATACCGGTTATTGCAACAATCCTAGTGCCAACCAGATTGGAGGAATCCAGATGACCTGCCAGATGTTTGAATTTGTTTCAGCATGTAATGCCTACAGCAGCACATCTGGATACAACTCTGTACACTGATTCATTTTGACTGTATAAGGAAGAAGGTTGTGTTTACTCATTACCAAAGAGTCCTGGAGGCTCAATCCGTCCCTACAACCCAAACCTGCTGCTTGTGCCAGTGTGTTAGTCCTCCTGCAGTGTCTGTGGGTGTGTATTAACAGAGTAACAGGTTTCAAAATCCCTGTGTGGAAGCACCCACCCACAGGACATTCAACCTGCAATGCAGTGCGTCATGTCACTACAGATGTGACAGGAAGTGTGTAATGTGAGACAGATGGAGAAGTAAAGTGTTATTTACAAATGAAAAGTCTTCACCAGCTTTAACATTTTTTATATTTAAAGAGGAGTAACAGATTAACTGGTGAATAAAAGATAGCTTGTCATCAACCAACCACTAAATAATTCAATAGCAGGCATGAATAGCTGCTGCAACCCAGTCCTGATCTTTTTCACCCACAACAGGAAACATAAGAACATTTAAATCAGGAGAGACTTCATTTTAAGCAGACACTTATTTGTTTCCTACGTTTAGATAATATGAGTGAAAATTATTTATTTGACAAGTTCGGAAAAAATGAGAATTCTTTGACTTCATTGTAACATCTTTATGTCCTTGAAGGGGTCATGGGGACTAGGAGGACAGGATTCCCCTACTAGAGTCTGGACCAAGTGGGAACCAGCCTCGAGAACTGAAGCCAGTGCGAAAGTGTTACAAACTGTAGTTCCTGGAGGCTGGCTCCGGAACTACAGGAAACCACATACACACCAATTCAAAGAAGTAGCTGTTGGCCAGGAGGCTCAAACCCCGCCTCTTTGACTCACAATAGCTCAACAGCAGTTATGTTGAGTTCAGCATTTCAAATATGGCACCCGCCGACGATCGGCTTCAAAACTTCAGAAACCGATGGGTGAAGTCACAGATACTACGTCCATTTATTATACATCACATGGTCTGGACACAGGTGGTGGTGGTGGTGGTGAAGGAAGGATGCAGGATGAACTGCGGAGATGGAGCTTGGTTGGAGGTGACCGTGGTGGAGGAGGGTTGTAGCATTACGGCCAAATTCCACCAGATCCCTGTTCGGTCCGTCTACGATCCATCACAGCACTGGATCTGATAGGTTTCTATTCTAGACATTGTGTTAACTTCCACTGGATCCGCTCTGTTGCGTTCCGGCTGCCTCTCTGATCCGGCAGGTCGGAGTCCTCCGGATCAGATACACAAGACCTATTTTGTCGGATGCCGGAGCACGACCATAGTCCATATAAATATTAGATGTAGTCTCTGTGATGTCACCCATCTGTTTCTGAAGCGCTGTTTTGAGGCCAATCATTGGCGGGAGCCATATTGGAAATGTTGAACTCAACCTAACTTCTGTCGAACTAGTGTGAGGTAAAGAGGTGGGACTTTAGCCTCCTGGCCAACAGCTACAGTGTTCCCACCTGTCAATCAAGTCAGCTGTGCCTCTTGTAATAGAAAACTCGTAATCTTAATATCTTCAATATTGCTGTGTTATGAAAAATATTGACCCCCGTACAGTGTGTGCCCATTGAGAAATTAGCTATCAAGACTACACTCGTTTTTTGAACCAAGCATTAAACGTGTTTATTTCTGCTGTAAAGATCGTCTTCTTTGAATATGTGTATATGTGGTTTCTGGTACTTCCAGAGCCAGCCTCAAGTGGACACTAAATGAACTGCAGTTTTTAACACTTACGCATTGGCTTCAATTCTCGCGGCCGGAGGTTGCTGCTTGAGCACGACGCATCAATCTCAACAGAGCAGATGGAGCGGGACAGGAAGTCAGGTTTCACCAAAACAAAATGACAACATCCGGTTAATTTTCAGAATAAAACACTCTGTGTTATCACCAGATCGTATTTCACTGAACTACAACAACAAACCAAAGTCATGATGAGCGGAGCCAGGCCTGGAGTCAACAGGTCAGAGGTTTTCAGAGGACCAGAAAGACAACATGGATGAGGAGAGGAGGAGGAGGAGAATCCTTCATTCAGTGATTACAGCAGGAAAACCTCGGTCACATGACTCCAGCTGTCTGGAGGTCCTGCTCTGTGCTGTGTTCTGAAAACACAACCAGTGGGTGTTGACGGACGAGAGAGCACGGAGCCGGACTGCAGCGGATCGGAGACGGACCGGTGAAAGAGAGGAGAGCAGATTTAGATCTCTGGCAGCAGCAGCAGGATGATTGGTCATCCGGAGAGCAGAGGCTCAATCTTGTTGGTTTAACACTTGAAGGAGTTAACGCCTATAATTAGCCGATCACCAAATCAGGAAGAGACAGAGAGGGAGAGATAGAGGAATGAATGATGAGTTGAGAGTATGAAACAGTCTTCCAATCTGCTTTAACTTTCAGAGCAGAATGCAGTGTGACAACAATACACAGTTTAGACATCAGTCATAACTAAAAGATGAATATTTTCCAACATGTTTATAATTACAATCGTAGCACATTTCATACATAAAGCCCACATGCGATTCACCTCATCAAAGAAGGTCATGCTGCATATTTACCAGCCTAGTTGTCATCAGTTTCTGTGATTACCTCGGCTGTTTGCCCTAGTTTGGTTCATTTGGTAGACCGAGGCTCATAAATATGCTGCAGTCAACACCAGACAGGCCACCTCCGTTTTCTCTGAGCCACTGTTTTTCTCTCTTTCTGTATGCAGTATGCAGTCCTCTCTTACTGTTTAATTTCATCCCTCTTTCTCTCTCAAACACACACACACGCACACACACACACACACACACACACACACACGCCATCCTTATCTCCCGCTGGCTCCATGTTCAGCATGCCAACCTCTCGTCTGTGTAGCAGGATAAGTAAACCATAGCTAATAAAATGGAATCCATGAAAAAAACACACTCATGTGTGCACATGTATGGGCTGACATGCATGTTGATTACCACACGGTACTGACTCACACTGATGCAGTGACATGGGCACACGGCCACGTTCAGACTGTGTGTGGAGGAACTCTCCAGTGGCAGAATTTTATTTCCTTTGAGCTTTACATCTGTTCGAGGGTAACCTATTTTTGATGGGGATTTAGATGTAAGTGTGTGTGTGTGTGTGTGTGTGTGTGTGTGTGTGTGTGTGTGTGTGTGTGTGTGTGTGTGTGTAATGACTCAATGACTGTTAAATGTTGAGTGTATACAGTGTGAGCCAGATTTGAGCATTTAAACCTCATGTTGACGAGCAGTGGAATTACAATCCAACTGAAGCAGATTTGACAGGCTGAAGGTTTCAACGACAGTAGTGCTGTCACAATGTACCGGTTTTCAAGATTACCATCTTTTCCCTCTTCTTTTGGTAAGAACGTTAAAATAGATGTTTATTTTTGGAAGCAATGCATCTTTTTTTTTTCTGTGAGAGTCACAGGGATGGAGGAGGGGATGGTAAATGGACTTGTACTCCTGCATCTCATTTCTTTCTGACCACTCAAAGCTCTTTTACACTCCTCGTCACATTCACACCACATTCACTCGCTGATGGTAGAGGCTGCTTTAGTAAGGGACTATAATAATAATAATTAAAACCGCAAGTGGCTATGAGCGGGCCCTCGCACAAGCACTGCCTGTTGTGCGCCGACGCCTGTTGTGCAGCAGGTGTTGCTGTGCTGCACTTTATGAGGTCAAGGCTGAAACAGTGATCACACTCGTGCAGTTGGTGCTCGGGCCCTAATAAGGCCCTCTGTTGGTTTTAGGATATGGGTGCAAGAGGCTTTTTTGTGTGTCCTGATGCCCTGAATATGCATGAAAATCATGCACGTAGCCAAAAAAATTCTCTATGGGGAGGGTTATTTCACCCTTTTTTTAACCCTTTAGGGGGCGCTTTGGAGCAGATTTTTTACTTTCTTTGTAGAGCGTCCCAAAATATATAAATGGGATGCACGGCCAATGCGTGTTGACGATTTGGTGAGATTTCCTGTTTATGGCGAGATGTGCGTTTGATGCACCGCTTGAACATCTGCCACGCCCACAATTTTAGTCTGAACGGTAAGCCTCGAACAAATTTGAATCTTCAGTGTGTCTTCTACAGAATGTGTGTGGTTTGGACTTGATTAGAGAAAAGGCCTAAGGCGAGATCTCTTAAATACGTACCCTTGTGAATCAGGTGAAAAACCAGAGAAAAAAAAGATGGCCGACTTCCTGTCGGGGTTTAACCATGAACGATTGGAAATTGGAGAGTCGGGTTTGTTTGGCTCCTCATTCGTCAGATAACTGTCCATCAGAAGGTAACAAGCTAGACCGGTGCAGGCAACTTGTAATCAGTCTCTCAAGGCAGAAGGTTAAATCATATAAAGTTACTAACCATAGACCTTTCTGGAGTCCCTGAGCTCCATTGTCTCGTAGGTTCCTCTGAGCTGCCGTAGACCGCCTCCTGCTGTGGACGATCTGGACTCCAGCTGATACGGACGTGCTGGACTCCATCGGCAACAGCTTCTACGACTCATCTCATCACTATCACTTCTCGCTTTTACTCCCCTCTATCTGTCTTTCCAGACCCAACTCGGTCAAGGCATGATGGCTGTCTAACATGAGTCTGGTTCTGCTCGAGGTTTCTGCCTGTTAAAAGGATGTTTTCCCTCACCACTGTAACTAGCTAAATACTGTGATGTGCAATGCTCATGATGGATTAAGGTGGGGTCAGACTGAATCTTATCCTGTCTTGAAGTTGGGTCTCTGTTCATAATTTGACATAGAGTGGTCTAGACCTCCTATGTTTGTAAAAGCGTCTTGAGATAACGTTTGTTGTAATTTGGTGATCTATAAATAAAGATTGATTGAGATTGATTGATAGTAAAAACATACATAATAATAATCAAAATACATTTTATTTTGGGCGCCTTTCCGATCACCCAAGGTCACCTTACAGATCATAAAATCATACATCATTAAAACATCATAAAAACAAACAAACAAACAAACAAAAAGTAATAAATAAAAACTAAAAACTAGTGAGGTGCAGAGAGTCCAGTTTAGAGTGAATATGCCAGTTTGAACAGGTGAGTTTTGAGTTGGGATTTGAATGATGTTATAGAGTCAGACTGGTGTGGGGGGAGGGAGTTCCAGAGTCTGGGTGCTGAGCAGCTGAAGGCTCGGGCACCCATGGTACTGAGGCGTGATGGTGGAATTGTTAACAGTCCAGCAGAGGTTGAGCGGAGGGAGCGGGAAGTGTATTCATGAAGGAGGTCTTGGAGGTAAGTGGGGGCCAGGTTGTGAAGAGCTTTGTAGGTGAGGAGAAGGTTTTTGTAATGGATGTGGTGTTGGACAGGGAGCCAGTGAAGTTTAATCAGAACAGGAGTGATGTGGTCAGATGATTTGGTGCGGGTGATGATCCGGGCGGCTGAGTTCTGAATGAGTTGCAGTCTGTTGATGAGTTTGGTGGGGAGTCCGGTGAGGAGGGCGTTGCAGTAATCAATACGGGAAGTGACCAATGAGTGAACCAGGATTTTGGTGCTGGATTGGGACAGTGAGGGGCGGAGTCTGGAGATGTTGCGGAGGTGGAAGAATGCAGTCCTGGTGATGTTTTGAATGTGTGGTGCGAATGAGAGAGTGCTGTCCAGAATGACGCAGAGGCTCTTCACTTGAGGGGAGAAGGGTACAGGGAATCCGTCGATGAAGATGGGTGGGACTGGGGTGTGTTGAGATTTGGTGAGGGTGGATTTGGAGCCGATGAGCAGGGCCTCGGTTTTATCCCCATTGAGTTTCAGGAAGTTCCTGCTCATCCAGCTCCGGATGTCTGCAAGGCAGGTGATGAGGGAAGTGGGAGGAATGGCAGCGGTGGGTTTTGAGGAGATGTAGACCTGAGTATCATCTGCGTAACAGTGGAAATGGACCCCATGGTGACGGAGGAGTATGCCCAGGGGGAGGAGGTAGATAATAAAAAGGAGTGGACCCAAAACTGACCCTTGGGGGACACCCAGTGAGACACATAAATATAAACAAAACAAATGCAATCAATAAAAACACATTAAACCCAAGGTATAAAAGCATGCCTAAAAGATTGTGCAATAGATTCATGTTAAAACCAACACTTCTGCCTTGTGACATGGTGGTTCTGCCTTGTTTCTTAACAGAGAACATGTTGTAGAAGCAGGTGGAACAGAACAGGAGGATGGATTGGATCATGCTTTGATACAGCAGCAGAAGGAGACTGGGGAGTCCTTTCAGTTTAAGCATGGCTGACAGTCTTTGATGGCTCCTTTTCTGAATGTCACTTATGTGCTGGTAGAAAGTGAATTGATTGTCCAATGTTACCCCGAGGTATTTAAAGCTGTCGACTGTTTCTGCTGCTTGATGGTTGATGATGATAGAGTGCTGAGGTGAGGAGGGGCTGATTATTAATTATTTTGTCTTAGTGATGTTCAGATGGAGATGGTTATCATCGCACCACTGAGTGAAGTGTGTAATGGTGTTGTGGTAGTCCAGGACAGAGTTGTTGTCTGTAAGCAGAGAAATGATCACTGTGTCCTCTGAGTATTTGAGGTATGTGGTAGTAGGTGATGGACTGGTGCTGTCATTGGTGTAGAGGGAGTAGAGACTAGGGATGGGCATCTCAAGCCAAAATACTATTTGATAGTTGGTTTACATTTTCTTCTTCTTTTGCTGTTTAATGCAGTTATCATTGTTCTTCTTCTTCTATTACTTAATGCAGTTAGCAAATAGATTTAAGACGCTCTATAGCCACCGTCTGGAGGGAATACTGTATTACAACCAGGCACCTTTAAAAACAATGATAAATTGTACTTTTAAAATGAGAAAATATTCAAAGTAAGTCTTCAATTTTTACAAAGTGAACGAATATTTGAATATACCAAAATAATTGCCCGTCCCTTGCAGAGACCTGTCACTTAAGAAGTTATGGATGAGATGGATCAGACAGAAGGGGACGTTGCGCTGGTCTAACTTCTGGATCAGGAGCTTTTGGATGGTATTGAAAGTGGAGCTGAAGTCCACGAAGAGGATCCTGACAAAGTGACCTGGAGAGTCCAGGTGCTGAAGGAGGAGATGCTGCATGCAGGCCAACGTGTCCACCGTGCTCCTTGTGACCTTATAGGCAAATTGAAGGGGATCAAGGTGTGGGGTGACGACTGGCAGGATGGCATTCAGTAGGAGCTTCTCCAGGCACTTCAATATTATGGCTGTGAGGGTATCAGGTCCATAATGGTTGGGTTCAGTGGGCTGGCGCCGTACATCCTCCTCTGTGAAGGGGGGTTGGCTGGACTGCTTCCAGTAGAGGGAGGGCTTCCAGCAGAGCTTCACACTCAGCTGTAAAATCCAGCGAATCAAAACGGGTAAAGATTGTGTGCAGTCCTTTTATGAAGGATTCTGGGTCAGTTACTGCCCAGGTGTTGGGTTTGGATGTGGGTTCGCATCCTGTAAGGATGTTCACCCTTTGGAATGCCTGCTGGGTGTTCATTTTGGTGTTCAGACTCCAGTTTATCCTTGAGTTTCAGTTTTGCCCTTAAAACCTCATTTATTTATGTTCTGTTTTCCAGTTTGAGGCTTTCCCAGTCCTTGAGCTTAAAGGCTTGGTGTTTTTCCTTTAGGCTCTGTCTTTATGTTGAGTTAGGTTTGGAGTTAGTCCAAGGTTTGGAGTTGAAATACTTTTTTATTGTTTTAACAGGAATGCTGGTATTTATGTAGAAGATGATGTAATCCGTAAAGACAGAAACTTTCAGATTTCCATCCAAAACGCTCCAGTCAGTGCATGCCAGGGAGCCCTGGAGATGAGTGATGGCGTCCTCCAACCACTGTTGGGCGCTGTAGTATTGTTGCCTGTGGCGCTTCAGTTCTTGTATGTAGAGCGGAAGTAAACAGATGACGATGTGGTCTTCAAGTCTGAGCGGTGGATATGGACGAGCACAGAATGGTGATATTACCGTAACACAGGTCCAAGATGTTTACTTTCCTCATAGGAATATCCACAAACTGCTGAAATGATGGTCGTACACTGTCCAGCCTGCATGTGTTCAAATCTCAAATACTTTGCCATCATAGCATTAAAATCCTCGGCCACCAGCTCCGCTGCCGTCTTGGTGTTAGCCCTGGGGGCATTTAAACACAGCAGACCACGATCATTGGGAATTCCTGGGGGAGATAGAAGGGACGCAGAGATCTGCGGTGCACCTTGATGTTGTTACACCATCTGTTGTTGATGTAAAAGCAGATCCCTCCGCCCCTCATCTTCCCCGATTGTCCTGTTCTGTCAGACCTGATGAGGGTAAAGTTGTCCAGGCTGACCTCGGCATCACGCACCGACTCAGCAAGCTAGGTTTTGCAGAAGGCAATGATACAGATGTCCCTGAAAGCTCTTTCCAGTCTGCAATATGAATTAGAAGTACTACATTTATTGTAAGCAATGTGCCTGTCTGTGTGTTTCAGCACTTCTGTGATCAGCGGGCCATATACTGTTGATGTACCACAGACAGAGAGCAATTATCAGAGATTTTCACGCTCTGTGCAGAATAGCACTGCGATATACTTCTCCCCCTCTGTGCCTGTGTTTACTGCTGGACTCATCTGAGGTGTGCAAATGTGTGTAAATCTGCAGACACAAGAGAGCTACAGTATTGGGCGGTATGAGTGTGAAGTGAAGTACCGCCTCTGGGAAGACCAAAATAACAAGCACATTCAGACTTGTGCTGTGTGCATACACACATACACACATACACAAACACACACGTACAGAAATAGCAGGGTGACAACAAAGCCTATGCAAGGGAGGAACTGCTTACACCACATCAGCTTCTTATATGTGTGTTAGGGGTGCAAGGATACACAAAATTTGCGGTTCGGTTTGATACATTTTTATCATGGTTCGGTACTTTTTTGATACAAAAAAGATGAATTTCCATGCCTTTTTTAAAATTGTAGTTTATTGAAATTACCAACATTAGTTTCAACGCAAAAGTACAGTTTTTAAATTGAATTAGATGTATCAGGTGCAGCTATACCGGATACATGTTCTGCTGTGCATACTTACTGCATACTGCGGACACTGCATGCTGTGGACACTGCTGTCTCTAATTGGGCTTTTAATGATAATGCATTTTATTTATAGGCGCCTTTCTTGGCACTCAAGGTCACCTTACAACATTCAAAACAAACAGAGTTTAAATAACAAACAGTAAATAAAACACAATTTAATTTGTCTTGTTGTACAAAGCAGGAACTGCAGTATAGGTTTGTGAAGTATGAGTGACTCTGAAATGTATTTTGTTATCTCTGAAATGTCTTTTTGCTCTGTGAAATGTATTTTGTTTAGTGAAATGTATTTTTGCCCTTCTGAAATATTTATTACTATTGTCCTTCAGGGCCACTGTAGTGAAGGAATTTTGTAACGGGGCTCAAGTGTGGGCAGCATGTTCTGAAACCCGGAGTTATGCACAACAGTATAGGGTCGCATGTTAAATAAAAGTAGCTAGTCGATTTCGTTTGCCCTCTTTGAATCACGTGCTAATGGCGGTCTTAAAGCTGGGGTTGGTAGTCTCGGAAAACCAGCATGAATTTGAATGTAGCATTTCCTCATGACTCTGTCTGACCCCTCCCCTCCTCCCTCAGAGCTCCTCCAAAACGACGCCCCCCCCCCCGCTCACATGCACGAGCGCCGCTGATTCTCGACCATATGATGGTGACTGATTCAAAACCGGTCCTCACCAAAACATTATCATAGTGAAAGTTAAAAACACAAACAAACATGGCTGCTGTTAGTACTCACAACTGTCATGCTAGCATTATCCAGTTGTACTGGTGACATGATATCAGGAGAAAAGTTATAACACATATATAATACTGTAACAGCTCTACTGTTTGTTAAACATGTTCAGTGTAGATGTTCTTAATTCCTACAGTGTTGACAGTCAGTGAAGGCATCATGAGAGGTGTAGAGTGTGTGAGTGGGAGAGAGGAGAGACAAGAGGAGAAGTTCTTCATTCATTCAAACATTGATTGTTGTTTTGTTGGTTGGCGTGATCACGGCCGACAGTGACCGGTTATTAAAGATCAACATGTTCACCAATCGGCTCGTCATCACTACAGCGTCCGGACGGACGCTACAATACATATATATTTTCTGTAGGACTTACTGAATGTCATTAATTCTTCTGCTTGTTGGTGAGAGCTTTTTAGACTCTGATCCGGACTACAGTCCTGAGCAAAGCACCTCATCAGGTCAGAGGGGACAGGCCCGAGGACGAGCGAGAGGGGCAGTAAATAGAGTCAGGGGAAGTAGAGGCAGGAGACGGGGACTCGGAGGAGTGCCGGGGAAATGTACGCGCAGGAGGAGGGCAGAACGGCTGGACGGGATTTGATTGGTTTAAAATTTGGGGAGCCAAAAAACTGTGATTGGTTGGTGTTTTCCCAGGTTTACTCCGGCTGTAGATAGCAGCTTTTTTTACCTCTTTTTTAAGAACACATTATGTATTGATTGCCATCAGGACATAAAGATCATTTTAACCAGTATCACAAAAAGTGGATCTAAATCTGATTACCAACCCCAGCTTTAATGACCCGGGTAAAGTTTGTAGCCTGTGTGCTATTTCATTATTTCTCTGGTTCCACTTGTTTTCACACGGGGGTCATGTTGGCGTAAATGTGTTGTCATGTTTGTTGTGTTTATACTGACGTAGTTTAGCATCGTGTTACACTTACAACATACCGTTGTAATTTTGTCCACGTTGAGCTTTCCATCAGGGTCAGACTTAACACGAAAACCAAAGTAGTCCCAAACGCCAGATTTGAAGGATGGTAGAGGACCTTCGGTTTCAGGTAAAAGTAAAGCATTCGCCATGTTGCAGTGAGCTAGCTTAGCATATAACTTCTGTCTCAGCAGCTTGGACTGAAGGGAGGCGTGCGCAGTTCAGTGGTTCTGTGCTCGACAATGCAGCCCAGAGTAGTAGAGCGCAGATCCACTGAACTTTCAGCACAGAGCGATTCACAGGGCGCACCGAACCACTGACCACTGTATTGAACAATTCAATACAGACACATGTATTGTTGCACCCCTAATATGTGTGTGTGACAGAGATGGAGAAGAGGGGATGAAAAGAGGAGTATGTCAGTGTAAAGATCCAGTGTTTCTGTATCTCACTTTATCAGTTATGTAATGCACATACATTACAGCTTAATACTCCTACAGCAGCTGCACCTTTTTAAAAAAATGTTTTAATATATTTTATTTGTAACTTTTTTAGTGTAACAACAAGACAAAACAAATAGAATCAAACAGGGGCTCAGACATGTGAAATGAAATAAAATAAAAAATATAAAAAATGAAATGAATAAAATAAACAGATAAATAAATAAATAGAAAACAAGTGAAGAAAATGTTAGTTGAAAAATAATTTTAAATGACAAAATAAACAAAGAAAAGTAATAAAATAAATAGAAATACATATATACATCAAAACACACATATGCACACCAGTGTTGTTTTCGTCAACGATGACAACATTATTTCGTGGACGCCCCTTTTTTTCATGAAGATAACGAGATGGTGACGAGCTAAACATGGCTCTTTGATGACGAAAACATGACAAGACGTGTGTGAGTTTTCGTTGACAAGACGAGACTGGACGAAAAAAGTTAGTGAGTGGTCTGTCAAGACGTTCAAAATGCATGACATTTCTGCCTATTGAGCAAGTAATCTGCTATAAAAAAGAAGATGCTGTGCAACGTCAGGTATTGTGCAGAACCTGACTTGCTACTGTTTCTACCTCACGAGGTAACACCACAAACCCTTATCAACACTTAAAAATCACCACAAAGTAGGGATGTACATTTCAAGTATTTTCTGTGATCGGTCTTTGGAAATGTTAACGATCAATTATTGATTAACCATTAAAAAAACATGAACGTTTTCCAGGTCAAATGCCAAATGTGTTTTTCCCTAAATCAAAATTTCCTTCACAACACAGTGTATATAACTGATAGTATTAAACAGATCATACTGAAGTGTACAAAATAATCAACACACTGAATATCAACATGTTGAGCAGACTCATAAATAATCTCCACAGACGCAGAGTCAGTGAAGACCCAGACATCATGTGGATTTACTGCAACAGGACAACTGAACAGATTCATATTTTAGACTCACAGTGTCCAGTTTTCTGTCTACTGGTTCTTATTGAGAAAAATGAGCATGTTTATGTGGTCAGGTGTCAGCCAGGAGCGCAACCGGGTCAGAATCAGTCCGGTGGAGGAGAAAAAAAGAGACCTGTCACTCAGCTGCAGCCCCCAGCTGAGCGTCTCCTCTGTGTGCAGTCAGCTGATTCACATCCAAACATGCTTTAAACTTAAAACACTTGATTGACAGAATGTTGTTGTGGGGAACGCTTACAAGACAAGTATTAAAAGTCAAAGTATTTAGTATCTAGCCTATGAGAAAGAACAATTTGTGTATATTAATCTGATATTGTTTATTATAAAAATAAACAATATCAGATTTTATATAATTTCCAGTAATTAATTTCTGAAAAGACTAATCCTTTTTTATTTTTACTAAAACTAGACTAAAACATTTTTGAGTTTTCGGCGACTAAAACTCTCACATATAGAAATGACTAAAATGTGACTAAAACTAATAAGCATTTTTGTCCCAAAGACTAAGACTAAAACTAAGATAGCTGCCAAAAACAACACTGATGCACACACATGTACGTATGCATACACATACATACACACATAAATAATGTACAGAGAAAGCAGAGATAAAAATAGAAATAAAATAAAAACATAAAAAAAACATACAAAGCTGCCAATTAAATTGTGTACTCTGGAGTGCTATGTGTCATGTCGGCATATATAAAGAAATACTCCACTTCCATCACATGTCCCTCTAATTCAAGAAGGCAAGAAACGGGCTCCAGATAGCTGAGAATGTCTTCACAGAGTTAGATTGTAGGAACCTGAGTCTCTCCATTTGTATGACTGACATCATGTTAGAGATCCATTCCTGAAAAGAAGGAAGGGATGGGGACTTCCATTCCTTCAGAATAAGTCTCTTGGCAACTATCATCCCCAATGTTAGTGATCTACAGCAGCTGCACCTTGACAGCTAAAAGAGATGAAATCAATGATTAACATGAGTTTCTTTCTCAGATTGAAATCACTGTTTTATTTTTTTATCCTTTAGAAAATGCAACAGATTAAATCAGTCCCTGTGTCTCCATTAAAGGTGCTTCAGCGTGATGCACTGCAAAGTAAGTTTTGTAAATGTACATATCATTTGCAGTAAGTTTTCTTATTTGGTCTCTCCTCCCCAACAGATCTGAACGCTGAGGGAAATCCATGGACTGATGGAGCTGCAGGGAACAGGTGCATGTTGGAGAAGAGGTGGCGAGCTGAGAGATGTTTAAACATTTACAAGTGAGCTAATGAGTTTGACAGCTTAAATGGGCCACCCAAATGGTAATGGCAGTGTGCAAGCTCAGCTGACAAGGGATGACTCCGGGCACGGCATTACCTTCAGCTCTGATCCAGAAACAAACATCATGCATTATTGATTACAGACAAACGGAAAATTAAATGAATGGTTGGAAAAGAAGGCAGATGTCTGATCAAAACAAAACCTAGTTCTAGCAGTGGTCTTAAGGGGAGTTCACACCAAACCTGAATAAAATCATTAATACAAATGAATGAAATGTAAAGTCAGTGTAAAGATGCAAATAGATGTGAGATCAATCAATCAATCAATCAATCTTTATTTGTATAGCGCCAAATCACAACAAACGTTATCTCAAGACGCTTTTACAAACATAGCAGGTCTAGACCACTCTATGTCAATATATATCTAATCTATCAGAATATATATTTAAAACAGAAATGTTCATCAAAGACGACAGCTTGGCCATGATCCTCCTGTCAGCCACCACCTCCACAGGGTCCAGGACTGAGCTGGCCTTCTTCACCAGTTAGTTCAGTCTTGCTCTCCTGTATCCTGTCCGCCCACAGCAGGTGAAATCCTTCCAATGTGGCGTTCGTGTCCGGTGTTAGCTCTGTTAGCATGATGCTACTCTGCCAGCACTCCCCCCGGTCCACCCCACCGCAGACAGATCCCACACTCCCCACAACGGCGGGCGGAAGGACAGGTCGACGATGTGCTCAGGTGACACAAGTTGGGTGGTAGGAATTGCGCGATTAGAGCATAAAAGCAAATTATACGTGAACAAAGCAAATTCGCAAGAGTAAAGAAAATCTGAACTCCAGCAAATCTTGCGCGCCATGAGGGCCAATCATCATGCAGATCCTCCAGTGACATATGATGTGACGTATGTCCAGCGGAGGTTAATTCATCTAGAATATATGGGACACTTTGATTGTATCTCTGTGCAGCTTCCTGAACTCTGTGACTCTACCTGTTTTTATGGGATCAGGAATAAACAGGAGCTCACTGAGAGGTCAGAGAGGGAGGAGGATTATCTGATAAGTTGTTCAAACTTTCGTCTGTCACTTGAATCCAGCTATCGGTTGTACTAGGAAGTTAGCTCTGCAAGCTAGACCTTGTTTTATAACAACAGACTGGAGTGGCTTTTTGAAGGGATCCCCCCTTCCCCTGTGGTCTTGACATGCAAATTGAGCAAGTGAACATAAAACATTCACGCATTTGTATTTGCACGTATGACAAGATCGTTTTTGTTTGGTGAACAGGAAATAACAATTTGGGAGACCAGGTGTCCTGATTTATGTGAAACTGCACTGCATCACTCGTTTTCCAAAGTGTAGTCCTGTCACCATTCTAAAACCTTCTATCCAGCAGCTGTGTAAAGAGCAAGAGAAGGCTGACCCTATTGCCAATGGTCCAATGTCAGTCAATCAGCATACACATTGAGTCAAGGTGTCAACATCCTTGTTGCATAAGACATGCCTAAATGGCACTCCAACATCATCTTGCATCAGTTGTTGATAGCCAAAAAAGAAAAGAAGGACCTCCATGTGGCTCTTTTAGACCTCGCCAACATCTTGGATCAGTGTGCACGAGGTGCTGTGAGCAGCATTCAACTTATTCAATCAATCAATCAATCAATCAATCTTTATTTGTATAGCGCCAAATCACAACAAACGTTATCTCAAGACGCTTTTACAAACATAGGAGGTCTAGACCACACTATGTCAAATTATGAACAGAGACCCAACTTCAAGACAGGGTAAGACTCAGTCTGACCCCACCTTAATCCATCATGAGCATTGCACCTCACAGTATTTAGCTAGTTACAGTGGTGAGGAAAAACTTCCTTTAACAGACAGAAACCTCAGGCAGAACCAGACTCATGTTAGACAGCCATCATGCCTCGACCGAGTTGGGTCTGGAAAGACAGATAGAGGGGAGTAGGAGAGAGAAGTGATAGTGATGAGACGACTCGTAGAAGCTGTTGCCGCTGGAGTCCAGCATGTCCGTATCAGCTGGAGTCCAGATCGTCCACAGCAGGAGGACGTCTACGGCAGCTCAGAGGAACCTATGAGACAAGGGAGCTCAGGGACTCCAGAAAGGTCTATGGTTAGTAACTTTAATGGGACAGGCAGAGTTAAAGTAAGTGATGAGGGGGTTGTGGGGGAAGGGGGTGAGCTAGGATCCCAGTGTGTCAGTGTGCCAGTTCCCCCGGCAGTCTAGGCCTATAGCAGCATGACAAAAGCTAGTCCAAGCCTGATCCAGCTCTAACTATAAGCTTTGTCAAAAAGACAACAACACAACAAGGCTGGTCAAAGCCTACTTCCAAGACCTGCAGTTCTGCGTAATCGCACAGGGCAGTACCACCACTTGGCAGGGACTGGAGATCATGATAATGGTGGGATGCACCAGAGCACCCTTTGCTCTCACCATGACGAAGGAGCTCATCATTAGAGCATCAGGGTAGTTGGTTGGCGGTGAATGTCCAATCAGAACATACACAGATGACATGATGAACATCACAACAACAACTAAACGCCTGCTGGAAAAACTCAAGGAAAACATTGGATGGACGACACCAAGAGTCCTGAAGAAGCCCATCCCATGAAAAGCCTCGGACGTAGGTACACTGCAGACCTAAAGGACTCCTAACAGGTGGAGACCCAGACCTGGTCCTCTGGTCTTACTCCTGCCAGTATGCCTTCATGGTCGAGCCAACAGTCCCTAGGGAGGATGCCATCAATGAAGCATGTGAAAGGAATTGGTGTGCCAATCTGGCTGCTGAGGCAGGGGAGCAGGACTGGGCAAGGAAGTGGGCATCAGAGGGCAGGCCAAACGGGGGGCTATCAAAGATCTTGCCACTGTTGCAGACAGACAGACAGACAGACAGACAGACAGACAGACAGACAGACAGACAGACAGACAGACAGACAGACAGATAGATAGATAGATAGATAGATAGATAGATAGATAGATAGATAGATAGATAGATAGATAGATAGATAGATGTGTTACAGAAAAT
This sequence comes from Notolabrus celidotus, assembly GCF_009762535.1. Taxonomy (NCBI): domain Eukaryota; kingdom Metazoa; phylum Chordata; class Actinopteri; order Labriformes; family Labridae; genus Notolabrus; species Notolabrus celidotus. The sequence continues at coordinate 33,957,449 of NC_048284.1, read as the reverse complement.
TGCTGTGGCAGTTAACACAAAAGCTTACATTTTACTCCAACCAGGCCTCATGGAAGTTTGAGGAAGGTGCCGTGTGCACTGCAGCCGATTTTAGCGCTGGCAGCTTCTATTTTCTATTCAAATTAAATGTGATTCATCGTTTCCAGCAATTAGCATCCTCAGTTAAAAACTGTTGCAACACAGCCGTGTCGTCAATGTTACTTCTTGATTAGGAAGGAGAAGGGGCGGAACTCCAGCAAATCTTGAGGGCCAATCATTGTGCAGATCCTCCAGTGACATATGATGTGACGTATGTCCAGCGGAGGTTAATTCATCTAGAATATCTGGGAAACTTTGATTCTATCTCTGTGCAGCTTCCTGAACTCTGTGACTCTACCTGTTTTTATGGGATCAGGAATAAACAGGAGCTCACTGTGAGGACAGAGAGGGAGGAGGGTTATCTGCTGAGTTGTTCAAACTTTTGTCTGTCACTTGAATACAGCTATCGGTTGTACTATAGTACAACGAGCTTACTTCCTATAGGAAGTAAGCTCTGCAAGCTAGACCTTGTTTTATAACAACAGATTAGAGTGGCTTTTTGAAGGGAACCCCCCCTTCCCCTGTGGTCTTGACATGCGAATTGAGCAAGTGAACGTAAAACATTCACGCATTTGTATTTGCACGTATGACAAGATCGTTTTTGTTTGGTGAACAGGAAATAACAATTTGGGAGACCAGGTGTCCTGACTTCTCATATCAGCTTTGTGACAACAATGGCGAAGGTCTGTATGGAGGAGAAAAGTTACCACGCTCGTTTTTTCAAGGTATAATTTCAAAGTTCAGAGCTGCTGCTGATGCTCTGACACGATTTTTATCAATACTTTTTACAGTTTCTTGAAGAAATGCGATTGAATGAAAGTATGAAGCAAGTATGAAGCATACAGAGCATTTTCTGATTGGCTCATTCTGAAAGTCCCCCGAGTTAACACTGAACTGGGTCGATCAGCATTTTCCATTGCTGCCCCTAAGTCATGTAATACCCTCCAACAGACTTTAAAGTTGACATCTATTCCCTCTTCTGCAGAGGTTAAGACTTTGATGTCAGACCACTGTGTCTCAAACTGTATCTGTTTTAATTAATATGTAGTTTTGTGAATGATTGTGTTTGTTCGTTGTTTCTAATGTGCCTGTGACCTAGAGGACATTGGAAATGAGGGAAACCTATCCTATATCACGCTTTTTTCATCAATATATATTGGTCTAAGAGGTCCCCAAAACATGTCTTTAAAGTTTATGCTCAAAAAAACACTTTGAAAATCAGATTTTGGTCTGCCTGAAAAGCCCTCTTCTTCAGTCCTCATCAGAACACTCTGTTGTCCCTCTGACCACGCCCCCTCAGGAAGTGGATGTGCCTCGGCTCTCCAGCACGTTGATCTAATGTTTACATGTTGGCTGAATATACACGGCTGCTCAGAGATCACGTTACTTCAACCCTCTGAATCTGATCCAGAATCTGATCCTGACGGAGAGGCGCCTGTAGCAGGACCTTTCTGAACCATTGGTCACAGATTTAGTGTTCCTTGTTGTTTTATTTGTCAGTATGTAGACGTGTGTATTGGTACACAGCTACGAACATCCATGATAAAGAAAAATCATCCACTAGATCTTCAAATCTGCAGACGTGGGGAGTAAAACCGACCTCTGCCAGAAAGGCAGCGGGACCTTTCTGAAGGATTGGTCACAGATTTAGTGTTTCTTGTTGTTTTATTTGTCAGTATGTTGACGTGTGTCTTGGTACACAGCTACAGCTACAGCTATGAACATGTAGCTATGTGGCTATGCTAATTAGCGCTAGCACTTATCCATGACAAATAAAAATCATCCACTAGATCTTCAAATCTGCAGACAAGGGGAGTAAAACCGACCTCTACCAGAAAGGCAGCAGGACCTTTTCTGAAGGATTGGTCACAGATTTAGTGTTTCTTGTTGTTTTATTTGTCAGTATGTCGACGTGTGTCTTGCTACACAGCTACAGCTACGACATGTAGCTATGTAGCTATGCTAACTTGCGCTAGCAGACGAGGGGAGTAAAACCGACCCCTGTGTTTATTAAGGCAGCCTACAACTTGCATGCCTCCCTCCTAAGCTCCTTGTTAGCACACATTTGTGCAGTTAATGAAAAACAGAGGAGGGATTCAGTATTATTTTATACAGTCTATGGGCTGAACAAGCTCCGAGCTCTGACTCCGTGACAGACCGGATATTGTTGTTACGTAACAAAAACACTGAAGTCTGAAACGGCTGGTTTCACACACATTTACAGAAAGGTGGAGAAATCAGAACAGGGGCAGAATGGATTTTTTTCATTCTCAGGGGGTTTGTAGACATGCCAGGGAAACATATTTCAGGTAGAGAACCATTAAAAAGTCCATTTTGCATGATATGTCACCTTTAATGTCTTTTCGAGATTAAATAAAGGTTTTGAATGAATTTTCCAACGGTCACTACTTAAGGCAGCAGAAGTGTCGCAGGACGACTTTAGTAACCTAGAGCGACAGTAAACGCAGGTGAGAAGCGCTCTGAAATCAAGGTTGTGGCACTCCCCGCAAAAAGACACACCTAAGTGGAAAAATCACCTTAAAGTCATGATTATATAAAATATGCACACTGACACAAATGGCACATGTATTGGTGGACCTGGAGTTATTGTATTGCATGACCAGCTAGACATTACAGATAAAAAAAAACTCTCTGTATTCATGACTCCTGTTGTTTAATCTCCTGTGTCTGACAAAAGAAGAGTAAACGTTTATCATGTGCACAAGTGAACCTTAATACTCACTGAGTTCTCACATAAATGAACTTTCATTCCACTTGCAAACATATTACTGTCTCTGTTCCTTTGGTGTATGTAGACTGCTTACCTCTGGGATGGTATGCCCATTTTCCTTTGAGAATATTGTGTTTCCATTCTTTAACAGATCCCAACCACCAGACTCAATGGACCTCATCACCCAATACAAGCTCACCTGACTTTGAAAGGCTTTTGTGCCGTAGCACCAAAAACCCCTCAGATAACACAATAAAGGTTTGATAACCCCTGACTGTAACTACAGCCTTTGACTGCTCTTTCATTCCTTCTCACTTTTCCTCCTTTCTCTCTTTTTTTAATTTCTCCTCCCCCACTGTCTTATAAAGCCACCCCCTTGCCTTCCTTTCCCATCCCATTCTCATCTCCTGCTGTTTTCTGTCATTTAATACAAGGAAGCCTCTAACAATGGCTCCCCTGAGGTAGCTGCAGATCAATTTCCCTGCCCCCTGGTATTGAATGGTGTCTTTGTGTTGGAGTAATGCATCACAGTCACCTTTCTTTGACTGCCAGACCCAGCACTGTACTGGAAGTTATCACATTTCCCAGCTCCCTCCAATCGTTCACCTCCTGCTCCATCCTCTGCTTACATGTTTCAAGAAACAAATCAGCTTTGCTTTAGTGGAATCCACAATCAGATGGTTTCTTCAGCTCTAAGGAGGTTGGATATCTGAAGAGCCTTATTAATAATCTGTGCGGGCAGCTTGAATGATTAATGCTTGGTCCTTCTTCAACAGCAGCAGCAGGGACTCTGAACCTACAGTCCAGCTGTTCTGGGGGAGATAGCAAAACGCAGAGGTGGATCATGTCAGTTTGCTTTTCTGCATAAAATGTGTGGTGTAGAGCAGAGATGAAACTTTTAGCTCTGTGAGACCAGAAAGAGTAACAGCCAAATTCCACCAGATCTGTCCATCTCCGATCTGTCGCTGCTCCGGTTTCTATTCTAGTCAATGTGTTAACTTCCACTGGATCCACTCTGTTGTGTTCCGGCTGCGTCTCTGATCCAGCAGGTTGGAGTCCTCTGGATCAGATACACAAGACTTCTATTTTTGCCGGACGCTGGAGCACGACGCATCAATCTCAACAGAGCAGATGGAGCGGGACAGGAAGTCAGGTTTCACCAAAACAAAATGAAAACATCCGGTTAATTTTCAGAATAAAACACTCTGTGTTATCACCAGATCGTATTTCACTTAACTACAACAACAAACCAAAGTCATGATGAGCGGAGCCAGGCCTGGAGTCAACAGGTCAGAGGTTTTCAGAGGACCAGAAAGACAACATGGATGAGGAGAGGAGGAAGAAAACCTTGGTAAATGCTAAATGGACTTGTGCTTCTATATCTCTTTTCTAGTCTTCTGAACACTCAAATCTCTTTTACTCTACTCATCACATTCACCCATTCACAGCACATTCACTCACTGATTGTAGAGGCTGCTATAGTAAGAGACCATCACTGTTAGCTTATTTCATTCATACACATTCACACACCCCTGAACAGCAGAGGGAGCAATTCGGGGTTCAGTGTTTTGCTCAAGGACACCTCAGTATGTGACTGCAGGAGCTGGGATCAAACCACCAACCCTCCGATTGGCAGACGACCAACATTACCCACTGAGCCACAGCCGCTGGTCTTGTGACTCCAGTCACGGTACTGCTCTGTGCTCCATTCTGAAAACACATCGGGTGGGTGTTGACGGACGAGAGAGCCGGACCGGACACAGATCTGGTGGAAGTCCAATGTAAGATCAGAGAGTGGTATCTCTGCAGACTGGAGACTGACTGGGCGAGGTAACATTCACCAGCTGTACTCCGGCATTCAAGCTTGCTAGTGAGTTTGGTCCTAATGCTGGTTCCAAGCTGAATAACTACTAAAAAGATATTTAGTTTCTCAGTGGAATAATCCTGACAACACAGAGGTCAAATAAAAAACAATAAACTGAGACATGAAGACCTCAGCAGCTTCAAAACCGGCCTCTACCATCACTCCCATGCTGTCAGACCAACCCCTTATAAAACCATGAAATGAGTCACTGATTTGAAATGTTATGAGCTGTGCAGCTTGTCAAGTTCTTACTTTTCTGTGAACAAAATAAGATATTATGAGATATATCACGCAACAAGCAGAGATATCTTGTATATTGGTATAGATCAGGGATGTCAAAAATGCGGCCCGTGGGCCAAAACCGGCCCACCAGAGGTTCCAATCCGGCCCGCGGAAAAAATTACAGAGAAGACATTAACTGCAATTTTTCAATAAAAGTAACTACTATTTCAAATTTGTCCTCTGGGGGTCGCATAAAATCATAGTGCTGACGGAGTGCACCTTAAAGGCGTTTTTTTTTCAGGGACTTTTTTTTAGAGCTCTAAAAAATGATCCACTAACTTTTAACACAACATTGTCCAGCAAGCAAACTGTTCATGCTGGAGCTGAGGGGTCCAAAATAATCAACTTTACCTTCTTAATTATTATAATCTCTGTTCTTTTGATGTAAACATTACACTCTGTGTCAGGTGAATGTGTAACCTGTGTGTTTGATGTGTTTGCAGCAGGTCTCAGGGCTTAAAGAGTCAAATATTTGGCCCACTATGAGACTCATCATGGTGAAAAATACAACATCTGTTTTTGTAGATAGTTCATGTGATGGTTTCAGAATGTACTTGTACTCTTTGCACTAAAACAAAGGGAAACAGTTTGAGTTGTTGTTATTTATTGGTTATTATGTTATGATTTAACTGGTCCGGCCCACTTTAGATCAACTCAGGCTGTATGTGGCCCCTGAACTGAAATGAGTTTGACGCCCCTGGTATAGATGCTACAGATTCACAAAGAGGACACAGATATTAGAGGGCTTTTGAGTTACCTTAACTGTGTGTATTTTTTCAGCCACATTAACTTTAAATCCCTGAAAATGGAGCACAGTGTTCCAGACGGGGGTGTGGGGGGTCACAATGATATTTGTTTTGGGTCTTTGTCATGGTTTTAGCTCCTCTGGCTCCTCTGTTGTAACGTCGACCTTCCCTTGGGGATCTGATCTGTGTTGGTGCATGCATGGGTCTCTGTGAGTCTTTGGCTTGTGTCTGTCTGCCTCTCTAGTGCTCCCTGATATCTGTGTGCTCTGATCTCTGTTATATTTCATTAAAAATAAAGGTTATGTTATTTGAGTGTATTTTACTCCTCACTAAAATAAAGTTCCCTGGCCCACCTGGCATTTTTAATTTTTATAACACCACTGTGAATAATATTTGACCCAAACATGCTGCAAAGTGTTGATGTGACTCTGAAACACGTGCTCTGATGGCAGGTCTGAGCTGGATAAATAACAGGAGGAAAGGTTACTGTTCCAATAACTCCACATGACACCCATTTAACTGCTCTCAACATACTGCTACTGGGATTAGTGTTTGTGTGTGTGTGTGTGTGTGTGTGTGTGTGTGTGTGTGTGTGTGTGTGTGTGTGTGTGTGTGTGTGTGTGTGTGTGTGTGTGTGTGTGTCTCAGCAGGATCTCCATTTTGCTCCCAGTGTGTATCTCCAGTGTCGGAGGAAGACCTTTAGATTATCTTTAAACCAGCTCCTCATGGTTCCAGCAAATATTAATCTCTTTATTGCTCCCTCTTAGACACAAACAAGACACACACACACACACACATGCGCGCAAACACGCACGCATGCACCCACACGCATACAAACACACACACGCACACACACACACAAACACAGAGGACTGAACAGTGTGTTCACCTTGGTTATTATGCTAGCAAACATAAAATGATTTGTAGCATTCAGTAATAGACTTAAATTAATCAATCAATCAATCAATCTTTATTTGTATAGCGCCAAATCACAACAAACATTATCTCAAGACGCTTTTACAAACATAGGAGGTCTAGACCACTCTATGTCAATATATATCTAATCTATTAGAATATATATCTAAAAAAGAAATGTTCATCAGAGACGACAGCTTGGCCATAATTCTCCTGTCAGCCACCTCCTCCACAGGGTCCAGGACTGTGCTGGCCTTCTTCACCAGTTAGTTCAGTCTTGCTCTCCTGTATCCTGTCCGCCCACAGCAGGTGAAATCCTTCCAATGTGGCGTTCGTGTCCGGTGTTAGCTCCGTTAGCATGATGCTACTCTGCCAGTATTCCCTCTGGTGCTTGGTTAGCTCGTCCACCTTATCGTAGATAGATCTTACAGTCCCCATAACGGTGGGTGGAAGGACAGGTCCATGTCGTCTTTTTTAGCTTGCACCTCAGTACCAGCACGTCATCCATGCCTCCTTCTTCTCAGCTCACAGGGAACATCAGGCCTAGCATCGTTTAGCATCGACATGCTACGGGCAGCTAACAGCTGATCTCATATGTAAACAATGTTACCATGGATACACGCAGGATCTCCGGACACAGACAGGAACAAAAATAGTAAAAACTCCACTGCAAACGTAGCCAGTTTGGTGTCTATGGCTAACAAATGAGTCATTAAAAGTCATGACAGGCTCCAAATACAAAGAGAACTAAACAGATATGAAAAAAGAACAACAAAGAGAGAGCTGCTGCAACAAGCAGCCACTCGAGCGGAGCTAAGCAACCCATTTTACCAATTTAAACCAAAATTAAGCAACTGGAGTTGGTATTTGATCAGTAATAAACAAGCGGCTACCTCCAACATATGCAGAAGTGTTAAGTGTCCACTTGCATCACACTAGCTCCACATAAGTTAGGTTGAGTTTAGCATTTCCAATATGGCACCCGCCGACGATCAGCTTCAAAAAAGGGCTTCAGAAACAGATGGGTGATGTAATGGATACTACATCTATTTATTACCCCCTTTAGAACACTACGCTCCCAACATGCAGGCCTGCTCATCGTACCTAAAGACTCTAAAGTAGTATGGGAGGTAGAACCTTCAGTTATCAGGCCCCTCTCCTTTGGAATCATCTACCAGTCAGGGTCTGGGAGACAGACACCCTCTCTACTTTTAAGAGTAGGCTTCAAACTTTCCTTTTTGATAAAGCTTATAGTTAGAGCTGGATCAGGCTTGGACCAGCTCTTAGTTATACTGCTATAGGCTTAGACTGGCACACTGGGATCCTGTCTTTCCCTCTCTCTCCTCTCTCTGCCTGTCTTTTACTTTAACTCTTCCTGTCCCATTAAAGTTCCTAACCATAGACCTTTCTGGAGTCCCTGAGCTCCCTTGTCTCGTAGGTTCCTCTGGATCTCTGCTGCTGTGAACGTGCCAGACTCCAGCTGCTACAACTATTACTATCAGTCTCACCACTATCATCTCTCTCTCTCTCTTCATCTCCCTCTATCCCTCTCTCCAACATGGTCTCAGTAGATGTGTATCTAACATGAGTCTGGTCCTGCTGGAGGTTTCTGCCTGTTAAAGGAAGTTTGTCCTTGCCACTGTAACTTGCTAAATGCTGCAGAGTGCTCTGCTCATGGTGGATTAAGATGAGATCAGGCGAGATCGTATCCTATTTTATCTCGATGTTACATCATCAGCGGTCGTCATATTGAAATGCTGACTCATCCTTACTTTCAGTCGACCTAGTATGAAGCAAAGGATGGAATTGAGGTGACAGCAACAGCTGTAGTCAGCAACAGCCAAATGTGTGCTAATCTGTTGATATGATGGTGCATAATCATGTATTTTGATATGTTAACTGCAGATTCCTCATTAACAGGTGTTACATTACAAGAGCTCAGTCATTATTTCACATCAGATGATTGAAGCACATACAGGAGGATGTACGTATAACTTCAGTTTGTACCAGCAGAAGTGAAAAACTGGGCACACAGGATCTGGAGTGAAAACAGCAGCGAGTACATCACATTGTAAATCCATTCTGGACTGAACTGCCTTATAGCTTAGCTGCTGTTGCATCACTGTGTGCCATCTGCTGCATTTAAAATGATGCTTTCAAGGCTCCAGTATCAGCTGTGTTCTTGTTTAGAGAGTCTGTGTGTCACATGGCTTCAGGCAGAATAAAATAAGGCCAGAGCAGTGGCTTGTGAAAATCTCAGCAGTGTTATCAGAGCACTGGGAGTAATGGTCGCTCTACAAGCTAACCGTAAGTTGCTTTTACGCTTAACGAATTCGACCCTGTGACTGTGGAGTCACCAAAACCTGAAGCCTGGGTTGAGTCTCGCTGAAGTCTTCAATGTTCAAGCCTGAGCCACCAAAGAAGAACCTGGATCAAGCCCCCATTATCTAGGTCTTAGTCTATTATTTACTCTCAGAAGGACTGCTGTATCACTCCAAACTACTCACTGTGTGAACCTGGACTGACCAGGACCTTTTGAAACCCCTCAGGTTGGGTTCTGATTGATCCATTTGGCATGTCAGAAGATTTACTGTTTATCATCAAAGAATACATTAACTTCTGTAACAGTTAATCCATTATTTCTGCTCAAAATTAACAAAAGTTATTCTTACTTATCTTCCAGCTATGTGCTTGATTCTGATTGGTCCTAACCCCTTGACGATGGTTATTAACTTTCACTAACATGAGCAATACCAGAGACAAATCAATCCACAGAGAAGAGTTCAGACACATTTAGCTTCTGGTTGTTGACACCATAGACCGTATGAGGTGAAACCTTTAGCTTCCGTTAGCATGCTAAATCAGCAGACTATGGACATTTCCATATTGGATCCTGTCCATCAATATGATGAAGGAGTGGAGCAGGTGAGAGAAACTTTAGGTTAGTGATCTCTACAAAGAAAGTTAAACCATGAGCGGTGGTGATGATAGCAGCAGGGTTCAAAGTTGTGACATTAGTTTCTTTTTAAAGGTGTGTGAACCACAGAGCTCAGAGAAGAAGGAGAGCTGAATGAGGACAGTTTCATGTTCAATCCACCACAACAGGCAGAGAGGAATCCATCACCATGGAACGATCACTGACGAGGAATCACTGGGACTATTTTAAAAAAACTGTAAACATGAATCATTTAAATCAATAAAATCATCTTTAATCTGCAGTGTAAGGGTTTATTCAGAGCACACTACACAAATGCACGACTGGCTAAAATCTACCCGGACACTGATGACACTTGTAACAGATGCAAGAATTCACCTGCTAATCACCTCCCATATGTTCTGGTCCTGCCCACAACTACAAGGTTTTTGGAGTCAAATTATTGGTACACTGGGAACAGTATTTCACACAGTCCTTCTCCCTGACCCACTCACTGTCCCACCTTCTGGAGTGCCCAACCTCTCAGCGGCCCAACGGCATGTCTTAGCCTTTACAACTCTACTAGCTAGATGCCTCATCCTGCTCAGGTGGAAGCACACGCTCCCTCCTTCCCATAACAGCTGGCTCAGGGAGATCCTCAGTCATATTCAACTTGAGAAGATCCGATTCTCACTTGCAGGATCAAGGAATTCTTTTGACTAGACCTAGAAGCCCTTTACCGAATACTTAGACAAAACAACTGTTCAGCCAGATGAAGCTTTGTTGCCCCCCCCCCTCCCCTCTCTATCTTCCCTTTTCTCCCCCCCCCCCCTTCCTCCTATCTATCTCTAATGCCTTAATGTTTGTCTAGCTTTTACATTTTTAGTCCATTATTTATCTATCGTCCCTAATTTGGTCTGTCTGTTTGTGTGTTTTATGTTTTTTTGTTTTTTGTTTTTGTCTTTGTTGCCTTATGTAAGTAGTGTGAGGTTTTGGGTGGGAGGGACTTGGGGTTATGGTCGTGAATAGGCCAGTAAAATTGCTGCAATATGTTGCATTGAAATGCTGTCATTTGTGCACAGATTCTTTGTACCTACTTGTTTTTACACTGTCAGGCTTACATGCACTGTAATATCAAAATCAATAAAAAGAATTGTGAAAGAAAATCATCTTTAATCAATGTTTTTAACTACGTGTTTGTATCTTAGGTTAGTAGCCGGGTAATAAGCAGGATAATGTTTGGCTAGCAGGAAGTTGTGGGAAATAGATTTAATTAAAGGACATTATAACCATAAAGAGCCACGCATGACTTCAAATCTACAAAGGCTGCATGCTCTTCTTCAAGTTTTGTGTTATTTTATCTCATCATGTCAGAGCAGGGTTGCGAGCCCCGATCTTTCTCAGGCCAACAAACTGCCTGTGGGTAAGCTTGGGATGCTTTGTCTGCAGACCCAGAGGCTGCAGATTCAGGGACCCCATTTCTGCGCCCGCAATACTAAGACTCTTTGCAACAGCATCGTCTAGTGCAGGGGTACTCAAATCCAAATTTTAAAGGGCCACAAAGAATTTTTTGAATGAGTCAAAGGTCCATTTATTTAGGTTGGTCAGGCCACATGCAATAATACTGTAATATTCAAAACAGAATGTCCTTTTCATTCAAAACAACAACAAAAATATGAACTAAAATAAAATATATTACTTATATAGTAGTTGAATAAAACAAAACAAGACCCTTGTTATGAATCCAAAACAAATATAATGGAGGGGGATTTGCTTAATTTTAGCTCTCATTTCTGTTATGGTCCTGATTTTTGTTATTTGCCCTAACCCTCTCTCTCTCTGCCTGCAGGTTGCATGGGTAGGGGCGGGGCCGGTCTCCTCAGGAGTGAGGCTCATCAGGCACACCTGTCCCTGATTTTCTCATCAGCACTGGCTTCTTAAACTGCCACCAAACACTCCTCCAGTGCCAGATAATTTCCTCTAGCCGCATGCTCCATGTCCCATTGTAGCCTTGCTCCTGAGGAGATTCAAGTCACACTTTCTGTGTACTTATCTCAAGTTTTTTCCAGAGGATTGATTCCTAGTTTTTTGTTTGTGAGTTTTTTGATAGAACCTTTTTCCCCCTTTTTGGGTGATTTTGTGTTACTCCTAGTTTTGTACTTTTTCTCAGTTGTTTTTACCCGCAAGGCGCTTTAGTTGAACCTTGTTTTTTTGCTTAATAAATAATTTTTTCTCTGTACTCTGCATTTGGGTCCTGGTCCTTTGCTCAAGCCGTAACAATTTCCTCTTTTTGTTTGCCTTCAAACATTGTGTCCATCACTTCAGTCATGCATTCTTTTATTATTTCTGCATCTGAGAATGGCTTCTTGTGCTTACCCAAAATCCACGCCAATCTAAGTGAGCACTCTGTTGCTTTTTGTTGTTGAGTCAAAGATGTGATGAGAATCCTGCTTGCAGCTTGATATGAAGATTTCAGTGCCTTTTATTTTAGTTGTTCTCACCTCTGAATTTTAAGGAAATGTCTCTTTAAAAGTCCTATGCTTCGTATCATAGTGCCCAAATTAGAAAAAAATTAGAAATTTTCGTCACGGCTAAAGTCTCCTGGCATATTAAGGACATGAGTTTTGTGCTGGTTGGAGGGAGACTGAATGCAAATGTTTCAGTCCATCCTTCTTTAAATTGTCAATTTTCAGTGTACACTTTATTTTTAGCAGCAAATTTGGAACACAACATTTTCGTGCAATCTTGGCTTTGACAGCAGGCAACGTGCCAATATGTAAACTGCTCCAAAAACGAAAGTGAAAGTTAAAATTGCACTCGCAGCAGTGGACTCTAATTGACCCAGTAACAGGCTCTCAGTGTCTCGTTGGCATGGAGACAAGTCCCAGTATTCACGCGCTGACCCGACCAAAACACAGTGAAGGAATAAAAGTTCAGGGGCCACAAATAGACGGCCGGCAGGGGGGCTGCCTATTGAGGGCCGCTGGTCTAGTGCATTGAGTCAACAAGAACCACATTACTGTAACGCAGCACGTCCACTGGCCCGGTGTGTCTTGCTTCACACCTCCTCGTCTGTGTTTGTTTTATCAGCTCACGAGCAGCTCAATGAAACTTGCATTATGGAACGAGGTGTGCTAGTTGATTGCTCAGCTGTAGCAGTGAGCCTCAGGGCTCGTGTCCACTAAAGGTGTTTTTTAGAGCACTTAGAGCCAGCAGCACCTGGCTCTAAGTACCAGGTGCTGCTTCAAAAACACTCAGTGTGAGGTGAGCTACAGGTCTTTGCTGGCACAGCATTTTTATAGCTAGGATCCTGGTTGATATCTGTATAAGTATAAATGTTGGCATTAGTTAGAGAACCTGCAACAGTTGCCTTTGCACATGATGAAGAAAGGGTTTATGCAAACAGGAGAAGAAGACCAACCAGGTTGTTGATTTGCTTTCATGAGATTTTGACATCTACAGGGTGAATTTTTGTTAACCGCATTGTTAGTTTTGGCATTGTTTTAGATTTAAGATTTGTCCTCAGATCAACATGTTATGAAGTTCTTGTCACATTTTAGTAATTCTTTGCCTTTATGTTTCAGTCTAGTTTTAATCAGCAACAAATTAAAACTTTTGTCTCCCAGTTTCAGTCGATAGGAAATGATTAGGTTTGAATGAAAAACCATCCATCCATTATCTCGACTGCTTCTCCTGTTTGGGGTCACGGAGGGCTGGAGCCAATCCCAGCTGATTTCAGGCGGAAGGCAGGGTACACCCCAACCCATCGCAGGGCACACATGGAGAGAGAGAGAGAACCATTCATGCACACAGTCTCACCTACGGGCAATTCAGAGTGACCAATTAACCTGGTGAGCATGTTTTTGGACTGTGGATGGGGGGGACATACAAACTCCACACAGAAAGGTACATGCCTGGAACCAGGAACCTTCTCACTGTGAGGCAACAGCGCTACCCACTGCACCACCGTGCAGCCCTAAACGAATATGTTTTCTCTATTTAGAGGAATTCAATGAGGTGATTAGTGATTAGTATAAGAGTTACAGGCTGTCACACATTTAACAGGAATGTCACCAAGGTTGAAAATAATACTTTCCTTGGCCACCAGGTCTTTCATTTTTTTAGGTTACCCTCAGAGGTATGCAGATATATTTTAAAACACCATTGTATCTATGTTATCAGAACAATCCTTTCAACACCAGAGGTGTTTATAATAATAAATAATAATAATACATTTTATTTAAAGGCGCCTTTCTCGGCACTCAAGGACACCGCACAAATATAAATATATACATACAGGAATTTACATTAAAGGAAACAAAATCAGAGTCAAAAATGAAAACAATATAAACTAACAAGGGGTAAGAAAAAGAATAGAAACAAAAATGACAGTGCAATTAGAGTCAGACAGAGTAAGCGGTTTTGAACAGATGTGTTTTGAGTTGTGATTTGAAATGGGGGAAAGAATCTGTGTTTCTGAGTTGAGGTGGTCATGAGTTCCAGAGACGGGGAGCAGAGCGGCTGAATGCTCGGCTCCCCATAGTGGTGAGACGGGCGGAGGGGACAGACAGGTGTATGGAGGAAGAGGATCTGAGGGAGCGGGAGGGAGTGGGAACATGGAGGAGGTCGGACAGATATGGGGGGGGCGAGGTTGTGGATGGTCTTGAATGTCAACAGAAGGACTTTGAACTGAATACGGAACTGAACAGGGAGCCAGTGGAGCTGTTGGAGGACAGGAGTGATGTGGTGGATGGAGGGGGTTCAGGCAATATATACGGGCAGCTGAATTCTGGACCAGTTGGAGTTTATGGAGGGATTTGTGAGGGAGGCCGAAGAGGAGAGAGTTGCAGTAGTCCAGACGGGAAGTGACAAGGCTGTGGACAAGGATGGCGGCAGTGTGGGGGGTGAGGGAGGGGCGGAGACGATTGATGTTACGAAGATGGAAGTAGGCAGACCAGGTGATGTTATTGATGTGTTGATGTGTTATGAAGCTGCACGGTGGTGCAGTGGGTAGCGCTGTTGCCTCACAGCTAGTAGGTTCCTGGTTTGAATCCCTGGCCGGGCGGGTGCCTTTCTGTGAGGAGTTTGCATGTTCTCCCCTTGCATGCGTGGGTTCTCTCCGGGTACTCCGGCTTCCTCCCACAATCCAAAAACATGCTCAGGTTGAGTGATCACTCTAAATTGCCCGTAGGTGTGAGTGTGTGCGTGAATGGTTGTCTGTCTCTCTGTGTTAGCCCTGTGATAGGTTGGCGACCTGTCCAGGGTGTACCCTGCCTTCCACCCGAAGCCAGCTGGGATAGGCTCCAGCCCCCCGTGACCCCTAACGGGATAAGCGGTCAAGATAATGGATGGATGGATGTGTTATGAATATGTATCTCTTCCTATAACAATGAAGAAAAGGTTGAAACACTCAGATTAGCATGCCATGCTAACAGTGGTGGACAGTAACAAAGTAAATATACTTAAATATATGTTTTGAGTATCTGTACTTTTTTGCTGGGGAACTTATTACTTTTATTCCATTTAAAGACTAATATCATTCTTTTGACTCCTCTACATTTCTATCAGTGCTCTAGTTACTCTCTACTTTATCTTTGAAGTCAGCTGATGAGTCTTCTTTTCTGAAATCAGATCCCAAAGACCGTGACCTGTTGGTGTCCTTGTGTTTGGTTTGTCTCAGTGGTGTAGCCGTACCTGGGTTGAGCGTAGATCAAACGTTCTTCAGATCAGTGCGTTCATGTAGTCGTAGTGATGATGGCTATGACTGAGAAGGATGATGATTCTCTACCTGAGCACCACGGCCATATTTTAAACCCACGTTTGAGCTTTAGAAATAAAGAATGATTGTTTGTATTGTTGTAAATCTCTGATCTGTTTACCACACAAACTTCATCACAGCCTCCAAAACATCAGCATCAAACCTGAGAAAGCATGTGGAGGTCTGGAGCTAACACACTGCTTTGATTCCAGAGGAACATTGTAAACTTGTCTGTGCTTGTAGTAACTTAGTTTAGATGTCATGGTAGACTTTTTAGATATGAAATCATGTTTTCTAGATAAACAGAACAGAGAAGAATGTACACCCATGCATTTTGACGGACCTCACGCTTTGTGAAAATACGTTTAGAGATATTTTAACCCTCCTGTTATGTTTGTTTTTTAAGGGACAGCAATAATATTCCTGGGTCAACTTGACCCGTGGCATATTTAATGATTCAAAAGTGACAGAACCCCAAAAAATCCCAATTTACATTTTTTAGAATCTCATTATTAACTCCATTACTAACCATTTAAATTAATATTTAGTGCATTGGTGCTCTCTAATTCTCACAGATCATAGTTCAAAGAGGATAACTCACTTGGTTTTTTTTTATAAAAGTTAATGTCAAAACTTTTTTATGTACATTGGAAAGTGAATCTGTCACACAGTTGCAAAGAAACATTTAGTATTTGACACTTCCGACTCCTTTTAGCCTCCACTTTGACTGCAGGGTCAAATTGACCCACGAACATTGTCTATGTAATATAAACATGCAGGGGAGGTTGCAAATGTGTGAAATGAACCATTTTCATTTTATGTTGTTCACGCTAATTAAGCCAAGTAGAAGATGTTTCATGGTGAAAAAATACCTTTATCAGTTTTTTAAATGGGTCAATTTGACCCGCAACATAAGGGGAGGATTAAAAAGTACTGTGAATACTTCAAGTACTCCAGGACTTTAACTCAAGTCATAATCTGACTGAACAACTTTCACTTGTATTGGAGTAGGATCTATACTTTGACTGAAGTCATGAAGACATGTATCTTTGTCCACCACTGCCTGCTAATAAGTAGCGTAATGTGTAATCAGTCTGTCACATCAAACACCATAGAGGAACCTTGTGTGCATGCATATTGAGCATCTTCTTAAGCATGCTGCAAATAATAATAAACAGTAGAGAATGGAAAACTTAAAATTGTGTAACATTATTTAGCCTCTGCAGTATAATGACGAAGAACAGCTAGGTTCTCTTGTTAACAAGCAATTCACTAGCAAGGACCACGCCACACGAGAATATAAGTTTGAACATATAATGATTTATTGTGCGTCGTATAGCCCAGCGGATGGAGACTCAGGATGGGGATTACGTCTCAGCGTTATCCTAGCCGGAGCTGATCTTGATCCCAGGCAGTACCTGGAATTAGACAAGGGCACAAAAGAGCGTTGAGTAGTAAGGGGTAAGATAAAGGGCAATTGAAGCAGAGCAAGGTGAGGGAGGGCGGGTCGAAGAGCAACAGACGAGCGGTTAAGTAGTCTTGCTACGTTTAAGTAGGCTTGTCAGGTGATTGAGGGTGTGGTTTAGGCGTGGTCCTGCTCCCGAATCTAAGTTAACACCTTAACTTCATTTCACTAGCAAGGACCACGCCACACGAGAATATAAGTTTGAACATATAATGATTTATTGTGCGTCGTATAGCCCAGCGGATGGAGACTCAGGATGGGGATTACGTCTCAGCGTTATCCTAGCCGGAGCTGATCTTGATCCCCAAAAGAGTTGGATTAGATGGAGCTCAGTTGAGCGTGGGCTTGACGCAGATCACTAAGACTGTTGCGAATGTATGTGTGATATGCTTGGGATGACCAGCGCCCGAGGATCTGTATGGTTTTATCGGAGATGCCTGACCTGGCTGCTGTGGATGCTGCACCGATGCGGAATGAGTGGGCTGAGTAGTGTTCGGAGGTGATGCCTGAAATGCGGAGGACTTGGTGCAGGTGTTTGTGAAACCAGAATCGAGTTGCCATTTTTCCGGTTTCGGTGATGAAGAGTGGGTCGTGAGGAGATGCTAGAGCTGCGAACCTAGTGCTGATGTATTGAGTAAGTGGTTCAAACGGGCTGAGATAAGAGTCGAGGCGAAAGATGTAGATTGGGAAGGAGATCCCGAGCTGATCGGTTTTACTGCGTCGGAGTGTGAATATTAGAGAATCTGGGGTGTGTACAGTGATGTCGGATAATCTGGGATGATGGTGAGGATTAAAGACGGAAGAGGTAGGGGCAAATTCGGAACATCTGAGGAGACCGAAAAAAGCCAGTAGGAACATGGATTCCAGGGTAGAATCAATGGTAGGGGTTAGGTAGCCTGAACGGAGAGACTGAATGCAGAGACTAAGGAGGTCCGAGGTGAGTGGAAGGCGCTTTGAGGTGACTGCAGGTTCCTGTTTTTTGAAACCTTTGATCAGCATGGTTACGTGGGAATGGGAGATGGAAGGGCAGTGAAGGCCAGTGACCAGTTTAATGAAGAAGTTAACGCCGGCGAGGTAGGTTTGGATGGACGTGGACCGGATTTTCTGAATGGAGTGAGCGTGAGAGATGAAGTTGCAGATGGACACGATGTCCAGAGACGGAAAGGGCAGCTGGTATGTGGAGTGATATGATTTGAAACAGTTCCAACCGGTGAGGTAAGCGGAGAGAGTGCTTGGAGCTAGACTGTTGAGGATGGTTTCTTGTGAGATGAGAGAGAGGTTAGCTAGCTGTGGAGCTAGCTGAATATCGTTGCTGAAAACGGTGGGACTGGTACTGGATGCGGATCGGATTCTGGGGCCAAATGTCTGAATTTCTGAAAAGAGAAACGAGAGAGTGCGTCAGCGATGGTGTTGAGATATCCTGGAATGTGAGCTGCTCTTAGAATGAACTGATGGTGGGCGGAGATTAATGTGAGTCTGCGTAGAAACGGCATGATGGCTGGGGAGTGAGATCGGCCCTTGTTTATGATTTCAACTACTGCTGTGTTATCGGAGTGTATGAGAATTGATTTTCTTGACCATTCGTGCCCCCAAAGTAAGGCCGCTATGACGACGGGGTAGAGCTCGTGAAGAGTGGATGAAGGAGAACGGGATTCGGAGTCGAGAGACTTCAACTCCGGAGGCCAGGTGGCTGCGAACCAACGCCCTTTGTAGAAGCCGCCGAAGCCGACAGAGGGAGCTGCGTCGGTGTACAACTGAATGTCGTCGGGTCGGGAAACGAAATCGTTGTAGAAAAACGAGATGCCGTTCCATGCCGACAGGAAATGTAGCCACATGCGCATTTCCATTTTGCAGACGTTGTCCAGCACTATCCTGTCGTGAAGTGAAGGGACGGCTGCAGCTTGCGTGAGGAGGTTAGAGAGGAAAGACCTGGCCTGAGGAATTATGCGGATTGCGTAGTTCAGGTGACCGAGGAGAGCCAACAGCTGGCGTTTGGTGCACCTATCGGCTAAGAGATAGTTGGAGAGAATCAGAGTGATGCGCTGAATTTTTTCCTGCGGCAGAGATGCCTGGAGGGAGATGGAGTCTAGGGTGATGCCGAGGAACTCGATGGAGGTGCCAGGCCCTGAGGTTTTTTCCTCCGAAAGAGGCACGCCGAGCTCCTCAAAGGCTTTCGTGAGGGTGACGAGGCCGAACTTGGGAGGTGAGGACGACGGCGTGACCACCAGGAAATCGTCGAGGAGGTGGAGAATGTACGGGAGTCTGTAATTGTTCGTGAGGACCCAGCAAAGTGCCTCAGAAAGGGAGTCGAAGATCTTTGGGCTACTTCTGCAACCGAAGGTGAGACGCACCGCAAAGTAATAGGCCCCCTTCCAACGTACCCCAAAGTAGCGCCAGAAAGCCGGTTGGATGGGGAGGATCTTGAAAGCACTGGTTATGTCGGCTTTAGAGAGCCAGGCTCCGATGCCCGCTAAACGGACAAGGGTTATGGCATGGTCGATTGTGGCGTACTGCATAGAAAAATCCGGGGCAGGAATGACGCTGTTAATGCTAGGGACGTGCGAACCGTGCGGGGAAGAGAGGTCGATAATGAGCCTCTTTTTCCCGGAGTATTTCCGAGTGGCCACGCCTAACGGGCTGACGCGAAACACGGGGAAGGGGGGACTGTCGAATGGGCCGATCATGAATCCCTGCCTGACCTCTTCAGCCAGCAGGGAGTCCATGATATCCGGTTCCCTAAGAGCGGACTGGAGGTTATGGCAGGAATGTGAAGTGTCCGGAAGAATGTCGATGCCAGGATGAAAACCGCGGGAGAAACCATCTAGGAGAAATTCGACAAACTGTCTGTCCGGGTGATCTTTCAAAGCTGCCGCGAGGACCGTTACCTTAATGGGTGTGTCGAGGTGGCGTGCTAGTCAATCCGCTGGAGTTGTAGGATTGTGCGGGCAAGTGCTCCTGGCGTGGGCACCCCCGCAGAAGGAACAGACGTGCAGGAGGCGACAGTTGGACATGCTACAGCCGAGGTGGTTAAAGTTGTTGCATACCATCCTGCCGGATTGGTAGAGGACAGGCCGTCCCCTTTTATCGACCCCTTTTGGCATGGGAACATTAGCGGCCGGGCGTAAGCTCAGAGGTTTGGGAATAATCGGAGGCGGAGGTGCAGCGGGAGACAGACGGTTGAAGATGGAGGGGTGGCGTGAAGAAGGAGGGCGCGAGCTGGGTGGAGGAGCGCTAACGGTGCACGAGGTGGCAGGGTGAGAGGGAGCCCCGCAGAACTCACAGGAGAGGGAAGTACGGGCTGCGAAGATGCGGCAGTAAAGCTCAGAGTCGAGAGCGCCCCAGTGGGTGTTCTGATTAAACTGCTGTATGCGCCCGGCTGCTTGATTGGCGAAGTGGACGTGGTAACTGTAAAAACCGGTACCGCCGAATCTGAGGGCCATGTCGAGAATGATGGACAAATAGTCATCGAGCTCGGCCCTACGTGCAGGAAAGGCCGAACACACAATGTCACGGTAGAGCGAAAAGGCCAGGGCGAATTCTGCCGGTGTCAAGTCCTTGGACCTGGAGGGAAGTGGGTGACGGAGCTGCACGGGGCCGAAAATAGTCTGCAATTCCCTAGGCTGACTAGTGTCGATGATGGACGGGTGAAGTAGCTGTGCTAAGTCCACGTAATTACCAGAGAGAATCTGATGGCGTAACGTGGGCGAGACAGGTGAGGGGCGGTGAACTACTGAAGCCGGCTGGACGGGTGGAGCCGCTGTGGCGAGAGTGTAGGTGTGACAGGAGTAAGGGAAAACATTTGGGTGTTGGGGAAGGGAGGGGGTGGGGATGGGGAGGGAGGGGGGAAAGGACAGGTCAGCAGGAAAAAGAGGGGGTCGAGGATAGCCAGCTTGATTGAACTGAGGAGGGGCTCCTGGTGGAGCCGAGGAGCTGGCTATTGTGGGATGAGGGGGAATAGAAGCCATGTTGCTTGGAGTGGCTGAAGGAAGGGTAGAGGAAGGGATGAAAGGATGAAAGGATGCATGTGCATGGGGAGGTTGTGCAGCCTGCGGACACAGGGATGAGAGGAAAGCTGAGATAGCTTGAGAATAGACAGACACAGAGGGAGCAGGCACAGGGGGTGATACGACCTGTTCCCCACCAGGGGGAGCCGGTGAAGCCGGTAAAGGCTGGGAGAGCGGCCGAGGCCTGATGACGTCACGTCTGACGTCGCTGGCGGAGGTTGGCCCTGGTGAGGAAGCAGGTAGCGCGGGAAGATTGATTGTCGACGCTGGAGCGGTCGTGGAAGAAGTGTAGAGCTGGAACAATCTTGCCTTATTGTCGTTGCTGTGGAAGACGATGCCCTTCGACTTGAGGAACCGTCGCAGGCGGGCAACGGTCCAGTTCCTGCTGTCGGACTCGGGTGGAGAACGCGGGGCTGGCCCCGAGGTGGAGGGCGCGGCACCCCGCGACGGATTGCCCGGGACGGAGCGGCGAGAAAGGCGAGGAGAGGACAGGCGCCGACCGCCCCTGCGGCGCCCCCGGTTCACGGCTCCAGCTGACGCTGGGGACACGGCCCGATTCCTTTCCGGAGTAGGAGATACCGCGTTCGGGGAGCGTGACCGGACAGGACGCGGCCGCGGCAGGCGGACCACGGAGCGCAAGCGGCGTGGCAGGGACTCCTGGCTGAAGTCAGACTGCCCTTCTTCAGGTGAAGGACTCCCCGTACGGGAAGGTTCGTCATATAGATCCTCATCGGAGTCGTGCAGAAACAGTTCCATGGTAAGTTCAAACGCTTAGCGCAAAATCAGAACGGTGATGCACGGTCTGTCAGTCTCGAAGAGCAACAGACGAGCGGTTAAGTAGTCTTGCTACGTTTAAGTAGGCTTGTCAGGTGATTGAGGGTGTGGTTTAGGCGTGGTCCTGCTCCCGAATCTAAGTTAACACCTTAACTTCATTTAAACATGACACCGATCAGACATAAACAAACATTATAAACAAAAACCTGTTCGCCCACCATGTTGGATTTATGGAGCATAAGAAATACACATAAAAATACAACTGCCCTTTGCAATTTAGGTAATAATGTCAGCATTATCCCAAACCTCCATTTCTGCTGTCCCCACAAATACAAACAAAACAGCATTTTTTAAAGTCTCCACTTTGGAGGGGGTTTTCCAAACCCCTCGTTTTCAGTGAGCTAAAACTGTTAACGTGTGGAAGTCAAGCAGCCTTTGATTTCAATGAAAGAGTAATGAACACACATGTCCAAAACAGAGCAAAAAATGATAGACGCACTCTGTATGCCCGACATTTGTTCTCATCTGCCAGTTCATGACTGCAAAGGGATGTACTGTGTCTGTGAAGGTTCTCAGTCATCCAGGTCATGGTAATCTAAAGCTTGATCCGTAAGGCGTGGACTGGTAGAAATTCTTGAAGATGTTTCACCTCTCCTCCGAAAGGCTTCTTCAGTTCTGACCAGACTAGGGAAGAGCTAGAAAATGTGAAGGCTGATTTATACTTCTGTGTCTCCTCTACGCAGCAGGGGCTGACGCGGACATGAGCACCACATACTTGTGTCGATATGTCCGTGTCGCGCAGCAATTCTCTGCCGAAACGCTTGAGGGCAGTTTGGTCTCTCTGATAGCCAGTCACCTGCTTCCTTTTCCACAGAGATTCAGAGCGTGTTCTGTTAATCTACAGCTGATACATGTTGCTGTTTATCATACAGACATGATTACATGAAGAATAGAGAGGAGGAGATGAAATACACGGCCGATGTCCGGGATCCCAGAAGTGATATAAATGTGGGAGACACAATGCCGCCGAGTGGACCAATCACAGGGCTTGGGGTCCGTGTAGTTACATTTTGGAGGAGGTGCACGTCAGCTACGTGCGTAGGTCGATTCGATGCAGAGGTATAAATCCGCCTTAAGCCACTAAAGGCTGATTTATACTTCTGCGTTGAATCAACGCCGTGGCCTACGCCGGGGGTCCGCGTAGCTCCCGTACCTACGCCGTGGCCTACGCACGTAGCTGACGTGCACCTCCTCCAAAATGTAACTCCCCGTAGAGCCGACGCGGACCGCAAGCTCTGTGATTGGTCCGCTCGACGGCTTTGTCTTTCCCGCATTTACAGCACTTCCGGGATCCCGGACATCAGCCGCACATCGTCCGTGTATTTCATCTCCTCCTCTCTATTCTTCATGTAATCATGTCTGTATGATAAACAGCAACATGTATCAGCTGTAGATTAACATAACACGCTCTGAATCTCTGTGGAAAAGTAAACAGAGATCGTAGCGGGGCAGGAAGCAGGCGGCCGGCTATCAGAGAGACCACACTGCCCTCAGGTGTTTCGGCAGAGAATTGCTGCTCGACACGGACACACCAACGCACAAGTATGTGGGGCTCATGTCCGCGTCAGCCCCTGCTGCGTAGGGGAGACGCAGAAGTATAAATCAGCCTTAACAGTCGTGGGTGTGTCCAGGTGTCACTAAAGGGTCCTAAGTAGGGTCGTTAGTCTAGTTCCTGACAGTTATTCTCCTATCACCTGACAGTCGTTCAGTACCTTGTGGCAGTCGTTAGCTTAGTTCCTGACAGTTGCTGGGGTGATGGGTCAGCTGTGGGTCGATATAGCCAGCTCCTCAGGCCAGGACTCAGCTGAACATCTGCACCTTAAGGACAAGGGACACTCCTTTGAGGACAGCAAGGTTCAGATCCTGGACAGAGAAGAGCGTTGGTATGAAAGAGGGGTTAAGGAAGCCATCTATGTTAAGCTTGAACACCCTTCTCTTAACAGAGGTGGTGGACTAAGACACCATTTGTCTCCTACATACAATGCTGTTTTAAATTCTCTGTCAAAACAACTAAGACCATACTCACACCAGAGACCATGTGACTCTAACGACTCACAGCTGACCCATCACCCTAATGACTGTTAGGAACTAGACTAACGACTGCCAGGAGGTACTGAATGACTGTCAGGTGATAGGAGAACAACTGTCAGGAACTAGACTAACCACCCTACTTAGGACCCTTGTCCTTTCGGAGGAGAGGTGAAACGTCTTCAAGAATTTCTACCAGTCCAGTTGCCTTAGGGATCAAGCTTTGGAAAGGGCTGTACTGCACCGTTTGTTGGACAGACGCTCACTTCCCTGCGCTCTCAGCTGCATTGTCATCTTAGATTATTCAGAGTTGATCAAAACTAGGAAATGTCTTTCTCATTCTGCTCTCTGATTGATGAACAATCAGATCTAATTGAGGCTTTGACACACAGACACTGAAGTTAATAGCAGCAACAAGCAGCAAATGTCAAATATTAAACTGAAGTCACCCCAGTAATTGATTGTGGCTCTGCCGCTGATCTTCATTGAAAAGAATCAGTGATACAGAGGAAGATACATGGTGACAATGACAATTTTTAACCTTGTGAAATTAACTGACAGAAATGAACGCTGTGAGGAATTAATATGTTTGTTTTTAGACAGACTGAACACAAAGTGGGGGAAGCTATGCTTAATATCCAACAGACAACCACTGATATTTTAGTCCATCCAGTCTCATTATGAAAAACAAAACGTGCATGTCGTCAGAGTTTTTAACGTCAAACGTGTGATTTTTTAATGTCATGTCTTGGTCATGAACGAAAGGTCATTAACAAACAACAAGTAATTAACACTGTTGCCCTGCCTGTCCTACCTTGTGCAGTGAATATCTAAACCTGGGAACATTTATTTATTCATTTTTTGGAATCATTTATTGTGTCCGTAAGTCTTTAGGAACATCAGCCACCCCAAAAGGTGAAAGACAGGGAGCAGGGACTGTGTGTAGAAAGTGGAGAGGTGAGACTTCTTAATGATATTTTTAAGATAAGATAAGATAAGATATTACTTTATTGATCCCCCGAGGGGGAAATTCAGTTGTTACAGCAACCCAGACATAAGTACAATCAAGAAAGAAGAAGTACAAAATAAGTACAAAATAAAAATAAAACAAAATCACATAAAAATAAAATAAAAAATAAAATAAAAATAGAAATAAGTAAAATAAAATAGATAAATAAAGTTAGAGTACAATTTAGATATATACAATGTTACAAATGGAATTTAAATTAAATAGCAGTAATTACAGGCAGTATTAAAAAATGTTTCAGTAGTGACAGGTTGACATGGTGTGATTATGGTTGGTAATGACAAATTAAGCAATAAATAGAAAGAATATTTGTATGTAATATGACCATGAGTTGTACTTAGAATAGTAATGTAATTTAACAAAATATATTATATAGCAAGATAAATATATAATACAGTATATTATACATTATAATGCCAGCAGCAGTCAAGAGAGAGTTCGGGATGGGATGATGGAGTGTGACAGACAGAGCAGGGATGTTATGGATCTGTTCATGGGGGGGGTCAGCATGGTGCAGTCTGTGGCCTCCATTACTGTTCAACAGTCTGATGGCGGTGGGCACTAAGGAGCACTAAGCGTTCAGTCTTGCACCGTGGTGGAATGATGCGCTGACTGAACGAGCTCCCATCAGCCACAGCTCATCATGGAGAGGGTGAGAGGGGTTGTCCATCGACCTCCTCTCAGCCACTGACTCCAGACTGTCCAGTTCTAGGCCAAGTGCATCGCCATTATACCATGGCTATTGTCCAGTCAGCGATGATTTTAAATTTGGAATTATAAATAAATAGGAATTAGAAATGGTTCATGTCATTGCAGTCTATATATTACTAAAGCATAAGTGAAATGTTTCAAACTTAAAGGTGCTGTGAGGAACTTTTGTTTTGTATCGATTCTGGCGCCCCCTTGTGGACAAAGTGATACCTCTTATCTCTTGTCCTATACAAGCAAAAGTAGTGTTTTCAACAAAAGCCTCACCCTGTTGTCTTCAACAGTCAACTCTATCAGGCAATGTGATTATTTTCCATGAAAACAGTCAAAGAAAGGCTGTTTCTGAAGCAAGATGTCCATCATCTGGTCTGACACCTACCCCCTCAGGGCGGTTTCAGGCATTAAAAATGACAACAGAGAAGGTGTCAGTGTTGTCCCTGATGGACTTGTTTGATATTGAAGGTTATAAAGAGGCATCAGTATCATTTCCAGTCTGTTTCTCAGCCAGTTCAAAACTCCTCACAGGGCCTTTAAGTTTAAAATTGAAGTAGTCCTTTTTGTTGTGTGTCAGCCCGGGCTTTGAAGGAGGA
Source organism: Notolabrus celidotus (assembly GCF_009762535.1). Classification (NCBI taxonomy): domain Eukaryota; kingdom Metazoa; phylum Chordata; class Actinopteri; order Labriformes; family Labridae; genus Notolabrus; species Notolabrus celidotus. The sequence goes on along the minus strand of NC_048284.1, from coordinate 33,931,505 downwards.
CAAGACAGAAGAAGATCTGAGGCAGGAGCAGGAGCAGTTAACTGAGCCACATCAGCTCAATCCAAAACAGGAGGCAGTTTAAAAACACACTTTAAAACAAGTTTGTTGGACCAAGTTGATGTTCAGAGGTAAAAGATAATAAAGAGTATAGTGTGCGCCTGTCCCTACCTAAATCTCCCATCAGCCCCCCCACCACCTCTGCTAGTCATCGGCCCAAAGTGGCGTGTTGAATTGTGCACGAGTGTGTGAGGTTAGACATTTGATGGCTCATTTTTAGTATAATTGCATTTCTTCTGAAATCAAGAATATTTTTAATGAAATGTGTTTGTGTATCAACTCTTAACATTTTAACCTTCTTCCAAAACTGTATCTCCACATACATACCCCGCTGTGTCCAGATAAACACCTTTGTTTACATGTGGATTAAGGATTAGGCCATTTAATAGTATAGAAGCACTAACCCATGGTAAATCCTCTTAATGTTAAAACAACAAACAAAAAAATACAGAATCAATTATCATCAAACCCTGCTCTGAAATCTGAACCTCAGCAAACAACCCTCAGATTGCATTCTAACAGAAGAGAGAGAACATGAATACATGCACTTTATCAAAGACCTCCTCTCATCCTCTTATGTCATGAGTCTGTTCCTCTGTTCGAGGATCAGGGTCTCTCAAAGCCCACTCAGTGCTCCACTCAATGTCACCTGACTCCTTAAAGAGCTGCTTCACAGACAGAGATAAATGGAGGTGTGATCATATCCAATGTGGCTTAATGAGCTAACTCTTATTATGAGGGGCTGATTTTAGTACCACTGTTCAGTAGCTTACAGTAGGGCAGCAGTGTTAGTATTAACTCCTTTATATGACATGATTATGGTAACACGGGAATTCCATCTGGTCCATCTCTGATCAGCTGCACAACGGAGCAGGACCTCTGGACAGCTGGAGTCATGTGACCGAGGTTTTCCCACAGTAATCACTGAATCAAGGATCCTCCTCCTCCTCCTCTCTTCATCCATGTTGTCTTTCTGGTCCTCTGAAAACCTCTGACCTGTTGACTCCAGGTCTGGCTCCGCTCATCATGACTTTGGTTTGTTGTTGTAGTTAAGTGAAATACGATCTGTTGATAACACAGAGTGTTTTATTCTGAAAATGTACTTCCTGTCCCGCTCCATCTGCTCTGTTGAGATTGATGCGTCGTGATCCAGCATCCAGCAAAAATAGAAGTCTTGTGTATCTGATCCGGAGGACTCAGACCTGCCGGATCAGAGATGCAGCCTGAATGCAACGGAGCGTATCCAGTGGAAGTTAACACATTGACTAGAATAGAAACCTATCAGATCCAGTGCTGTGAGGGATCGGAGATGGACCGGACATGGTTCATCACGGACATCCGGTTAATTTTCAGAATAAAACACTCTGTGTTATCACCAGATCGTATTTCACTTAACTACAACAACAAACCAAAGTCATGATGAGCGGAGCCAGGCCTGGAGTCAACAGGTCAGAGGTTTTCAGAGGACCAGAAAGACAACATGGATGAGGAGAGGAGGAGGAGAATCCTTGATTTAGTGATTACCACGGGAAAACCTCGGTCACGTGACTCCAGCTGTCCGGAGGTCCTGCTCCATACTGCATTCTGAAAACACAACCGGTGGGTGTTGATGGACAAGAGAGCACGGAGCCTGACCACAGTCCTGCTGCAGATCGGAGACATACTGAACACAAATCTGGTGGACGTCCAGTAAGGTAGCACAGATTGAACCGAGGCAGCTGTGTGGCGGCAAGCTGTTCTGATGTTCAGAGGCTGGCTGGCAAGTTGAGGTGCTGGGGCACAGGAAAAAACAGAAGCAATGCAACACAAGAAAAACACTGAGAAGGATCAACTGCACAATATGAACTGACTACAGCAGGTGAGGAACAGGTGGGTTAGGTGAGAGAAACCACGGCCAGCTTTGAAAGGGGACAAGGGGGAAACCAACGGGGAAACCAACACACAACAGCAGGCAAACACAGAAATATCTAAACAGTACAAGACACTAAATATTAGGGGTGTAACTATTCTTTGGAACAACGATCGCCTGAGCTGAGTTTTGTCCTAGTCTCTGACTAAACACGCTGACGAGGCCTGAGGCTTCTGCAGAGCTGATGTTACCTTGCGCTGCTGCTGCATTGAGAGGTGGTTGGATAGATTTGTGGTGTTGCCGTGGTAACTTTACTTGACCTTTACATATCCTACAAACAGAGAGCGACTTATTTAGAACATCTCTGTCTTTGCAAAAGCCAAAGTGTTTCCACACGCTGGACCACAATGGTGGCTTGATCATTTCTGTCTCGCCGGCTTCTCCTCTGCCGTCCTCCATGCTATGTTTTGTTGTCTGCTGGCGTGTGGTGATGACGTCACAGACAGGCAGCCTGAACTGAGTAACGTTTAACGTCTTTATCATTAAAAGTGTAAAAAAAACACATCCATATAAAGTCTGCCGTGCTTAAATCCAATGTGTTATTTCCTAGTATGGATACAATCCATTTATTACCTTTTAAAACGATGTTAGATTCATATATGTCGTCTGGAAGGACAACTTGCCGAGCACAGATCGATGTAGTCGGATCATAGGAATATAAATCAATACATCGATGTAGGAGATGAATCGTTACACCCCTACTAAAAATCCAGATCTTGATGAGGATGTGGGGTTCGGGGGTGGTGGTGATAATGCCATATGGACTTGTAAGACAGACACGCTCCACTGGTGTGAGTCTCAGAAGAATGGCTGCAGGATACAAACACAGTGATTAAATCTGAAGGCAGTCTGCTTCTAAAGGAGTTAATGAGAGTTCATGCAGCTGATGGGCTGCTGAGTTTATTACACTGAATAGTTTCCTTTCACTCTTTCATTGAAGACACTCTGCTAAGTGAAATAATCTGAGTCCCTGTGTGTGTGTGTGTGTGTGTATATGCGTGTGTGTGTACGTGTGTGTGTGCGCGTGTGTGTGCGCGTGCATGTTTGAGGTCGTAGAATTAATCCGGGTGTCCGTGGTTCATTAGAGGAGTGGAGGAGAGCTACTCTGCACATTTGGAAGTGCTGAGGTTATACTTGGTGCAGAGATTTTAATGTTACAAGTGATGCAAGTAAAAAAATATATATACTGTAAATACACATAAATATAATTCTTGCCTAATTAGCATAAAATCCCATGCAGATGGCTGGGTGACTCAAACACACACATACACACAGCTTATACATGAACACAGGGGGGGGGGGGGCAGGAAACTGAGTACAAATTATTTTCATCAAGCATGACACATCCATTTGACATCTCACCATGAAAAAGTGCTTCAGCAATCACAGTTTAGGTTGGCCAGTATCAGAGCTGCTAATACATTTTCTATGGAGCTCACTGGTGCATCCCCACACCCTCCAGTATCTGTCCTCATTTCATAGAGGACTGGAAAGCATGAAGAGGTGGGAGGAGGAGGAGGAGGCCGCAGATAGGAGGAGGAAAGTAGAAATAAAGACAAAACCATATTACCCAGCTCCTTTCTTCCTGTCTGAGTATCTAGTGCTGTTCAAAAGAATGCTTTTTGTGATGTTTGAATGTCTCCCTGTTTGTGTTGCTAGGATGGAGTTTAGTGCAGGACACAGACACAGGAATTAAAGGCTTGCATACAATCAGTGGTGACTGGTCATTGGGGTAAATCAGGCATAGTCCCTCCTGTTGTCAACATTAAGAACTGTGCAAACAGATTAAGTTCACTTTTAATGTCACAAAAATATCTGCCATCATTTTTTAGCTATAAATATTCTGCAGAGTGTTTTGTGGAGACATGAGTGACCCCCTGACAAGGAAAAAAAACCCACATCAGTAGCGAGAGTACTGCAGTTTCCCTGGTATGTAGCATATCAATATAAGAGGTTGTTGCCCCTACAATATTTCACACATAGAAACGCCACTGTACACAAGTGTGTTGTATGGGGTGGGAAGGGAGAGGGGGCTGAAATGAAGAGGACAGGATGACCCAATCTCAATGTCCTCCCTAGACCTGAACCCTGAGCCCTTCTTGACTTCATTGACATCACCTGTAAAGGGATTGAGGGCAGGAGGCTGTAAGGGTTCAAACTGTAGAACTGGGAATGGGACAGAACTTTGAGACTGCTCATGTAACCTGTATGACGTATACTAACCATAGACCTTTCTGGAGTCCCTGAGCTCCCTTGTCTCGTAGGTTCCTCTGGATCTCTGCTGCTGTGGACATGCCAGACTCCAGCTGCTACAACTACTACTATCCGTCTCACCACTATCATCTCTCTCTCTCTCTCTTCATCTCCCTCTATCCCTCTCTCCAACACGGTCTCAGCAGATGTGTGTCTAACATGAGTCTGGTCCTGCTGGAGGTTTCTGCCTGTTAAAGGAAGTTTGTCCTTGCCACTGTAACTTGCTAAACGCTGCAAAGTGCTCTGCTCATGGTGGATTAAGATGAGATCAGACTGAGTCCTGTCTGTAAGATGGGACTGGATCTGATCCTGTCTTGATGTTGGGTCTTTGTTAATAATAGAACATAGAGTACGGTCTAGACCTGCTCTGTTTGGAAAGAGTCTGAGGAGAACATTTGTTGGGATTTGGCGCTGTATGAATAAAGATTGATTGATCTAAGCTGTGGATCAGGAACTGGTCTTGCCTGGGCCAACCAAGGGTGAAGACCTAAGGCTAACATACTGAGAAATATCAGTTGAGGATGCAGGTCGGATGCTTGCAGCCACATCGCTGGAGGATGAATGATGAGGGTCAAGTTATAACATGAGAAGTGTTGCTTGCTGTTGTTAGAAGTTAGTCTTTCACATGGAAGTCCTGCCATAGAATATGTTCAACAATCTGTACTCAGTGTTTCATTCTAACTTCAACATATAAAGCTGCCACTGAGTTGCTGTTGAAGTTCATCTGAAGACCATCTCACTCAAAGCCCTGTGTCAGCACAAACATGTCCTTCTTAGTCTGTGAAAATCCTAGAAATGATCAACTGCAGGCTCCGTAGTGATGGTGTGGTGTGTTTCTACAAGTGAGAATAACAATGAAGGATGAGTCACAGTGTTTTATGTTGTGAGTGCGTCATTGCTGGTTTTAAAGGGAGACCCCCTGAGGTAGCAGCCTTGGGAATCACCAGGATTTGAATATATGAAAGGGAACATATGCCTGAAATAGAAATGAGACTGAGGTCAGTGATGAGTGTGGACATAGACCTTCTCTCTTCTGGTTGGAAATAAAAGAGCAGTAGCTGTAACACGTTAGCGCTCTACTCACATGGAGACGTCTTCTTAAGACTGGTGGTGAATGAGACCCATTGACCTTTAGTCTGAGGTGGTCTGGTACCAGATACACTTATATGCTCATGTTTGCTATGGCCAATCCATGACATGCTCAGAGCCCAGTCCAAGATCAATCAATCAATCAATCAATCAATCTTTATTTGTATAGCGCCAAATCACAACAAACGTTATCTCAAGACGCTTTTACAAACATAGGAGGTCTAGACCAGTGGTTCTCAACTGGTCTGGCTTCGGGACCCACCATCACACCTTAGGGATAAGTCGTGACCCAAATCAAGGAACATTTTTCAATTTATCTAATTGATTTAATATAAAGATGGTGCAGTTTGAACCTGAGATACCGAATATCAGATTATGCCAACACACAAAATAAACAAGTGTAATGGTAGACCCAAAACGACCAGCAAGTGGCGATGCTAGAAAAAGGAATATGCCCTTTACACTCTTTTAGCTGCATTTTAATGTAAATCAAAAAGTGCATATTAGGGAAACAAGGTTTCAAGAATATTATGCACAAACATGAAACAAGTAAGTCTAACTAGTGAGAACTAGTTTCAAAAAGATTCAAAAATATGTAGTTTTGGCATGACATAACATGTTAGAACAAAAAGTATGCTATTAAAAGAGAGAAGAGTGTTTTCTTTCCAAACGCCGCTTTAATTTTGACTTCATACTTTCACTTGCCAACACCTCGGTGCACACAACACACTGAGGTTCTTGTCGTCCTTTTTTATCAATATAATAAAGTCCATATTTAATGTAGTCACTGAATTATTTACATTTAGCCATGCTTATTTCCCATTAGAAAAAAAAATACTTTGATTGTCTTCTTCTACACTGTAAAAAGCATGGTGTCACAATTTTCATTTACATTTTTTTTTTCCCCAGCCAAAGGCCCGCGACCCACTCAAAACGAGTCCGCGACCCACTTTTGGGTCGCGACCCACCAGTTGAGAAACACTGGTCTAGACCACTCTATGTCAATATATATCTAATCTATCAGAATATATATAGAAAAAGAAATGTTCATCAGAGACGACAGCTTGGCCATAATCCTCCTGTCAGCCACCACCTCCACAGGGTCCAGGACTGAGCTGGCCTTCTTCACCAGTGTGTTCAGTCTTGCTCTCCTGTATCCTGTCCGCCCACAGCAGGTGAAATCCTTCCAATGTGGCGTTCGTGTCCGGTGTTAGCTCTGTTAGCATGATGCTACTCTGCCAGTATTCCCTCTGGTGCTGGGTTAGCTCGTCCACCTTATCGTAGATAGATCTTACAGTCCCCATAACGGTGGGTGGAAGGACAGGTCCATGTCGTCTTTTTTAGCTTGCACCTCAGTACCAGCACGTCGACCTTGCCTCCTTCTCCTCAGCTCACAGGGAACATCAGGCCTAGCATCGTTTAGCATCAACATGCTACGGGCAGCTAACAGCTGATCTCGTATGTAAACAATGTTACCATGGATACATGCAGGATCTCCGGACACACACAGGAACAAAAATAGTAAAAACACCACTGTAAACGTAGACAGTTTGGTGTCTATGGCCAACAAATGAGTCATTAAAAGTCCTGACAGGCTCCAAATACAAAGAGAACTAAACAGATATGAACAAAAGAACAACAAAGAGAGAGCTGCTGCAACAAGCAGCCACTCGAGCGGCGCTAAGCAACGGGAACATCTATGGAGTCCCAAGGCAAAACCCCTTTCAAGACTCCACACAGTGACTCCAAGAAGGCCGGGTACACCGCACAGACATTGGGCCTCATTAACTAATAAATGTGTAGAAATGTTCTTACTCTGTTCATAAAATAAGTGCTTACACAAAATCACCGTCAGATTAATGACACATGTGTACCAACCAGTTTTGTTCTCCCCACCTTGCGTATATTAGTGAATCAGAATCATTCTAAACTGACAGGCCTGCAACCTGCAATCAGCATACTACCACGCCCCAATTCATCCATATAAGGACATCTGTGCATCAAGTCAAGAGGGGTAGAGGTGATTGTTTCGGAGGTTGAGGCAAGAAAACCAACACTTTTCTGAAGCGTGTCAGCAGGAGGAGTCACCATGACAAAAACAAAATAAAGCCTGGGTTTCTTACTGAGGCTGTTAATGCTTTCTGTCCTGAGGTTCACACTGTGGCTCAGGTTAAGAAAAAATGGTTTGACATTAAAGTGGACGCAAATAAAAAGACTAGCAGAACAGAAAAGAAGGAAGGAAACTGGAGGAGGACAAGGACCACCTGATCTGACAGCTCAGGATTAAAGAACGCCTGCGATCATTGGAGACACCTCCATATCAGGAATATGTTCCCGACATGAGGGATAAAGTGATGATATTCAACCGTCACCTAATGGTCATTCATTTAGTTTAATGAACACAGCATGCCAGGATTATCTTTCACACTTTCTCAGGGGTGTAGAGTAACTTCCCACCAGCTGCGTCCAAATGCATCCAACGAGCCTTCAGCAGCCCAAATGTGCGCTCTACTCCAGCATGGTTTAAGCACATATTTGTGCTTAGTGAATGAGGCCCATTGAGTGTAAAAGCAAAAACCTCAGTCAAAGCTGTGAGAGAGGCAACAGCAGCGCTTAGCAAGAGCCTCATGAGTATCCCCACACCTGCCAGTCCCTCTGACCGGACATGGGTCAACTGGAATTTCTAGTCTGATTCTGCTGCACATGCAGAATCTAAAAACCTAACAAGATGTCTCCTTTTGGGCTGTGAGGATTGATATCCAAAGCAGTATTGACCAAAGCAATAGAGCCTGATTTTGTGATTTCCAAATAAATGAGCTAAACATGAAAGCGAGGATGCAGACCAAGGTCTTCAAAGCGCCCCTGTTACACACTAGCCTCCTTTAGTATTGTCCTTCAGACATGAAACATTAATCAGTGACTTTGAAGTATTTCATCTCATGATGCTGAAAGTTGAGGGGCGTCAATGTGGATTACATGCAAATGTTAATCATTTCATCACTGTCTTAGGGATGAAGGATGAAGACTTGCAGAGAACGAGGTTTCCCCCAGCAGATGAATCCCTCAGTTTCTACACTGTGGATTTCCTCGTGTCCACAGCTCTTCATCTTCCTCTCCGTGCTCATGTGTGCGATTCATGAGCTGGTCTGTGTCCTTGGGATGTCCTCATGCAGGATGTGTTATCTTCACACCTTGTGTAAGACGGACATCAAGCAGAATGTTGAAATGAGCTTTTGGAACAATGGGAGAGGATATATGCTGGGAGCTGGATGGAACTGAGAGGACGGTAAATCAGAGCATGTTTAGAGTCCTTTGTAGGTCACAGACAGCTCGAGTCTCGCAGGGCAAGCAGTTTACACCACCATTTCATTTTCTGTAAAAGATGAGTGGACTGTTCTCTCCTCCACCACGAGTCCTGTAAAGACAGGGGGAATGATAATGTGTATTATCTCATAATGTTTAATTAGGTTTTAAAATGTGGTTCAGTAAGAAATGTGCTCCGCTAATTTTAATTTTAAATGAAATCTGTGAACCATTTCGGGCGTCCATTTAAATGGAAACAGCGTTTGTGACTACTGAAAATGCAACGTGTTTCAGAGAGGATTTTTTGGAAAAAAGCACCCCCTTCCATCCACACGGGATACATGGATCCTCTGAAAACTGTGACGTCACAGCCCCATTCCTACATCCATATAATCTAGTCTTATTACCTGGCTCTTTTACTGATCTTCTGGTTGTGTAAGATGCTTGATTCTGATTGGTCCAAACCCCTTGACAATGGTTATTAACTTTCCCTAACATGAGCAACACCAGAGACAAACTGATCACACGTCATGTCAAATCAATCCACAGAAAAGAGTTCAGACACATTTAGCTTCTGCTTGTTGACACCATAGACCAGGCATGTCCAAAGTACGGCCCGGGGGCCAATTGCGGCCCGAGGTCCATTTATTTATGGCCCCAAGCTTCCATCTTAAATTGTGTTGCTTATAGCACATAACTTAATCACCTTCTGAATCATCTGTACATTTGCAGTTTCTTTCAAGCGCACAAACAAAACTAAAGTCAATCCAGAAACATCTCAAAAAGCTTCAAAATGGACTACCTGTCTAAAGTCAAAGCTCTGGGAATTCTTCAAGACGGCATTAAAGAAGAAACACAAGAACTCTTAAAGTTGACATGTTTTCAAATTAATGTTTTTATCATGATGTGAGAATGATGAACACTAAAAGTTCAGAGGACACAAGACAAGATCAAAATTATGAAATTGTGCAGAAAAGGCAAAATTTGGTGAATTAAAAAATGTTCAGAACTCAGGAAAATAATTATTTTGTTATAAAATGTTGTCTGCTGGTCAGAAAAGGCTTAAAAACAACATGAAAAAGAAGTGTGATGAAATCCAGATCGTGATCCTGCCATAGGAAAGTAATGAGACAATATTTTTCCCCAAATTGCCCAACCCTAATGAAAAACATTTTCCCCCAGAAGAAGATGACTAATGCTAATCTTTACATTCCTAGTCACTGTTTTATTGAGAAAACATTTAAAATAATTGTTATTAAATAGATATTTCATATATAACTTTTAGGATTCCAAAGTCTCAGTAGGAGGCCCTGAGGTATTCTGACAACATCATATGTGGCCCTCTTTGAAAAAAGTTTGGACACCCCTGCCATAGACCGTAAGGTGAGGGGAAAACCGTTAGCTTCAGTTAGCATCAAAACAATGTGGCTAAAACGTTAGCTTTAGTTAGCATGCTAAATCGGTGTGAGATTGGACCCTTACCTAACTTTTGACAACCACATTAAACATCCGTGCAAATCCTGCTTCTTCCACTTAAGGAACATTGCCAGACTCCGCCCCTCCCTCACCGCATCTAATGCTGAAAAGCTCGTCCACGCCTTCATCTCCTCCAGGCTCGACCATTGCAATGCCCTCCTCATTGGGACCCCCAGCAAAAGTCTCTACAAGCTCCAACTAATCCAGACCACCGCAGCCAGGATCCTACTTAGAGTCAGAAAACACGAACACATCACCCCAGTACTCCGCACACCTCACTGGCTTCCCATCACCGCAAGAATAAATGACAAAGTCGCTCTAATCACCCATCAGTGTATCTATGGAAACGCCCCACCATACCTCAAAGAACTCCTCACCCAGCTAACCCCAACCCGGAACTCACGCTCTGCACATCACAACCTCCTCCACCCTCCCAGAACCAAGCTCCGGACCATGGGAGATAGGGCCTTCTGTGCTGCAGCACCACATCTGTGGAACTCCCTGCCCAGCCACCTCAGGACCCCACAGACTGTGGATGCTTTTAAGAAACATTTAAAGACCTTCCTCTTTAAAGAGGCTTTTAACTTGTTTTAAGTACTCTTTTTTTTTTTTTTTTTTAATCTAATTTGTTCCCTTCCTTTTTACTGTGTGCCTGTAGCACTTTGAGATTTCCTGAAATGAAAAGTGTGTTATAAACCAACTTCCTATCACTGAACTACGACAAATCCGACCTCATAATCATCGGCCCCAAGTCCCTCACAAATCCCATTCCAAATTTCACTCTCACTTTAAATAACTCGACTCTATCTCCTGCGCCTCACATCCGTAACCTTGGAATCATTTTTGACAGCAACCTTTCTTTTCAACACCACGTCACCCAGCTCACTAAAACGGCCTTCTTCCACCTCCGAAACATCGCCCGCCTCCGTCCATTCCTCTCTTTCTCTGCCGCAGAAACCCTTATCCACACATTCATCACATCCCATTTAGATTACTGTAATAGCATCCTGTACGGCACATCATCCAAAGTCCTCCATAAACTGCAATACATTCAAAACTCTGCTGCACGCCTCCTCACCTGCACCCGCTCCCGTGACCACATCACCCCCGTCCTCCAACATCTTCATTGGCTCCCCGTCCCCTACCTACCGCATACAGTTTAAAATCCTCCTCCTCACCCACAAAGCCCTCCACCACCAGGCCCCTTCCTACCTCACTGACCTCCTCCACCATCACACTCCTTCCCGTAACCTGTGCTCCTCACACGCCAACCTCCTGTCCCCACCTCACAGAACCAAGCACCGAACCTGGGGGGACAGAGCCTTCTCAGTAGCCGCCCCCACCCTCTGGAACTCACTCCCCTCCCATATCCAAAACTGCTCTGACCCTTCAGCTTTCAAATCTCTTTTAAAAACTCACCTTTTTAAGTTAGCTTTTCATTTGTGATTGTACTGTTGTGTTGTTTTGTTTGATCTGTGTTATTTGTTATTTGTTTATTTTGCATATATTGATTTTAACAATTGTACAGTGTCTTTGAGTTTTTGAAAAAGCGCTATATAAATAAAAAGTATTATTTATTATAAATACAATTCATTATTATTATTATGATAAATAATAGAGTATGGACATTTTCATCTTGGATCCTGTCCATCAATATGATGAAGGAGTGGAGCAGGTGAGAGAAACTTTAGGTTAGTGATCTCTCCAAAGAAAGTTAAACCATGAGCGGTGGTGATGATAGCAGCAGGGTTCAAAGTTGTGACATTAGTTTCTTTTTAAAGGTGTGTGAACCACAGAGCTCAGAGAAGAAGGAGAGCTGAATGAGGACAGTTTCATGTTCAATCCACCACAACAGGCAGAGAAGAATCCATCACCATGGAACGATCACTGACGAGGAATCACTGGGACTATTTTTAAAAACTGTAAACATAAATCATTTAAATCAATAAAATCATCTTTAATCAATGTTTTTAACAACGTGTTATTATCGTTTCATTACAGAGTTGGACCACCAGTTGGTCTGACATGCATACTGTACTCCAGCACTGTTAATGTTAAAACACAAGATAAAGACTTTTCACATGTGGCTTTATTGTCTTTATTATGTTCTTTTGTTTTCTTTTCATTCAAACTAATCACAGTCACAGTTCATCAGTACAGGGGTTTGGAAGTTGTGAGTGAAAACTGAGAGGTAGCAATGGAAAAAATGCAAACTGCATTTCCATTTTGTGACTTTAACAAGTCGAACAAGTTGTTAAATTTCTCCCCTTCTTCAGAAAGAATCAAGCTCGTCCTGAAATGTATCTGTCAGCTGCAGGAGGGCTCACATAATGAATTTTGACCGAATCCTTTCCCACTTTGCAATCATGTGCAACTGCACAGCTGTTCAAGTTTTTGTGTCTGTATCATTGTGTCCTGCATGCTGAAACATTATTCCTATGCAGCTGCAGCTCTGTCCCTGATACATCCAGTAATCATGGGGTTACAGTTTCCAGTCTAAAGTCTGGCTCTTAGTCTCTTTCACTTTTTTTTAATCTTTATTTGTATTATTATATTTCATTCTTGCCATAAAGTGTTTTGCTAATAAATGATAACATAAAATTTCACTTCAAACTCACTACTTCAAGAGTGTAAACCCATGTAAACCCCACTAATGTGCCTGACAGACTGTTTGAGCAGCAGTTGCAGTGTTTAACTCTAACTCTGTGGACCTTTGACAACAGTGATTATTTATCCCAACAAAGACAAACCTCAGGTTGGTTTCTAAACTACTTTTACAGTCTCAGCAGATGTGTGTCTAACATGAGTCTGGTCCTGCTGGAGGTTTCTGCCTGTTAAAGGAAGTTTGTCCTTGCCACTGTAACTTGCTAAATGCTGCAAAGTGCTCTGCTCATGGTGGATTAAGATGAGATCAGACTGAGTCCTGTCTGGAAGATGGGACTGGATCTGATCCTGTCTTGGAGTTGGGTCTTTGTTAATAATAGAACATAGAGTACGGTCTAGACCTGCTCTGTTTGGAAAGGGGAGCCAGTTAACTGTGTGTGTTTGTGTGCCTCAGAACTGCTGTGTCATCTCAGTTGCAGTAATAGCAGTGACTTTTATTCAACACCTTATATTCAGGTAACTGTGCTGCAGACAGCAGGCAGAGCTATGCATTGCAGAATAATTGAGAGTTCAATGAAATATCTGGATCTATTTTTATCTCTCCCATTTGTCTAGCTGATGTATGACAGCGGAAACCCACCTGGAATCCTGGACTGCATCATTAACTAAAGTGAAGGAGTGTGCTGGGGAGTGATTTATAAACTGAAGGGACACTTTTTTAGACTTCTGTATCATTTCTCTATAAATGACACTGCACATTAATCAGCTCTGACATTAAAAAAAACCTCAGTGTGGGCTTGGGGTTGGCTAAATATTTAAAGATTCTGTTTTCTTTTTTTGTTTTGAGGAAACAGCAAAATAAAAAAGACACCTCTTAATGACTTTACAAAGTAAATCAGACCATCAGGACAAGAACTGATTACTCCAATGTTTTTATCTTCAGTCCAACAGCTTGTTTTAGAAATACATTACACCTTTTAAATTATTGAGTATAATAATATTGATAATAATAATAATAGTAATAAAAAACAATACTATACTACTACTACTAATAATAATAATGCTAAAAATATAATTAAAATAAATACTACTACTACTACTACTAATAATAATAATAATTATTATTATTATATTATTAATAATAATAATAACAAGAATAATACTAATACTACTACTACTACTACTACTACTACTACTACTACTACTAATAATAATAATAATAATTATTATATTATTATTATTATTATTATTATTATTATTATTATTATTATAATAATAATAATAATAATAATAATAATAATAATAATAATAATAATAATAATAATAATAATGCTAATAGTAAAAATATAATAATAAAAACAATAATCCTTCTTAGGGGTGAGCCCGACTAAGGATTTGCTTAGTGGAATCTGATTCATCAGATTTTGCCCATAGTGGATGAATAGTGGAATGTTTGTTGTTTTTCCTTATTGACCCAAAGTCTGCATGATGGTGACCACATGACAATATTACACATAACCCTTTACAATTAAGAGACTCATAGCTTATAGTAAAAGGGACAACAGAATATTATAAGTATAAAACTTAGATTTTTTTAATCTATATTGCAAAAACAACGAGGTGATGAAGGAGAGAAAACTCAAATAAGGCCACCATCCATTAAACATGGAACAACGCGCCACTATAGAATAAGGAATCAGGAGATATTTAAACAGTGTTCACACAGAGGAGAGCAGCACTGTGGAGGGTAGTTTGTCCAACTTAAGGCTGAACATGTTTATAATGTTCAAAATCAAACCTGAACCAGCTAAAGGGTTTTTAAATCTCTGAACAGAACCTTTTAAAACAGTCTTTCATCACGTCTTTGTCCGCTTGAGTCTTTTCAAATTGTACGTGAGGAAAACCATCGTGTGTACGGGCAGAAGTGCGCTCCTGTCTTTGTTGACTGTAAATCCTGTCTTTGAGAATATCCTCTCTGATGGTGTGGAGGTGGATGGGATGCTGTGGATTGTTTTTGAGGCTTCGGACAGCTTTGGGTATCCCTCCTGGTTCTTTTGGCCCCGTACAGTTTTTGTGTGGTCCGGTAATCCTTGATCTCACAGCCCTCTTCATGAAGCTGCTCCTCATCTTCATCACTATATTTTAGGATCAACTGAAGTTTTATTTCCTGACATTTTGAGCTGCCATGAACGTAGAAAGATTTAAAGACCAGCTGAGGTACGTCTGCTCCACAGGTCCCGCTAAATGGGAGAGTCCACCTTTAATTACCAGGGGAGATTTAATTACCACTTTAAGGAGATTTAACACTTCAAGAACTGTTCTCAGAATTACATTAAATAAGTCTATATTTATATCAAAATAGGCTAAATGAAACACTATTTTTACGGGAAACAGGAAAATAATGTAAAATTAGACATTGAGCACCCCCATGGTTTGAATGGAATGATCCACGTTTCATATGCAAATATTCGACTATGAGATTGGCAGTCGACTAAGACTCGTTAGAACGAATCGTAGAATATTCGACTATTTGGGGTCACCCCTAGTCCTTATAATGATAATAATCAAATAAAAATAACAATAACAAGACTACACTACACTACTACAACAACTAATGATAATAATAACGATAATGAAATTAAAATTAAAATACTACTACTACTACTACTACTACTACTAATAATAATAATAATAATAATAATAATAATAATAATAATAATAATACAAATACTACTTCGACTACAACAGCAACTACTACTACTGCTAATAATATATAGGGATTAATTTAGACTTGTTTAAGAATGATAGTGTTGCATAAAGAAGATGTTAGAGACCTTTTCAGACAAACACAACATTTGGAGTCTTTTGCAGGAAGCGGAGCTCAGAGATCCGTGCTGAGAAAAGAACAACAGTCGATCCGTTTCTGCCTCATCACTTCACTGCCTGTTTGATGAATCAAAATTCATCAAACTATATTGAGAGGAAGCTTTCAATGAATAAATTAATGCACCTGTGGCTTGCTGCTATGCAAAAGTGAAACTAGGTTTCCAAAAAGAGCTCTAATTTTAGCCTAAATGAAGATTAAAAATATGTAATCACCCTTTTCATCTTCAAAAACAAGGCTTACATCACTAAGACAGTATCTATTTGAGTGTGCTCTCCTCCTGCTCACTCAGAGCTGCTGTTGATGTATGAACTGTTGTTGTGATGCTGTCAGCCAACCCTGCCCTCTAACACAAACCCCCGTGTCAGCAATCAGCGTCTATTTCACGGCCTACATTTCATGTCTCAGGCAGAATGTGAACCAAACTGCTTCACTTATGGTTAGTTTGACATTTATCCTACACCCTGGAGCAAACAGCGACTCTGTAAAATACCAAGGGTTATATAAAGGCCTGTCCAGATGGGATTAATCATACCAGAAGAGGTCAGGTTTATCATTTTAGTCTTGTGCAGGAATGCATTATTATGAAGTACATTTCATGTGGCAAAGCAGACAAAAAACAAACACTCAGGACCGAGCACTAAGAGAAATCACCGTCTTCAGTGTGAGGATTAACCATCGGTGAGTTTAAAGGGTGTCAAACAGTCAATAACAAACATCCTGCAGTGTTGCTCTCTACACCTTGAGAGTGCACAGTAAGCTTCATTGACAGTCACTCTTTGTCCTCCTCAGTTATTGTTCTCCTCTCATCGTGCCTCATCAGCACTGTGTGAAACTGCATTAGACCGATTTAAACACTTCAACATAAAAGTCCTGTTCAAAGGCAGAGGATGTTTTATTTATCTGTGTCTTCACATCACTGTTTGTGAGGATTATTAAATATTCAGCCTACACTTCAACTATTTAGTGTTTTCTGCTTCATTCTGAAGTCATGTGTGAGAACACCTGACACAAGATACTAGCTGACAACAAGCAAAACTAATGTGGAGAGATTATTTATGGGATTAAAGACGCACTGTATGTGGTAGTAAGATAGTTTAGCCACAGGGTTTATGGTGAAGTAGGAAGCAGACTCAGATCATTTAAATAAAGGATCCATCAGAGGAAATTAATTTACAAGTGCAGCCAGGAAGCATTTAAAACAAGAAAACGTGAACAAAAAAAATCACTATTGACATCAGTGGCTAAGAATAAATACACTCATAACGGACAAGATCCTGGTGTCCTTTACTGACTGACTCCCCCTGGATCTTTCTTCTTCTGTTGGTTTTAGAGCGGCTGGCATCCATAGCAGTTGCATTACCGCCAAGTACTGGTTTATAATAGTCCTCTGTAGCATTCCCCCTGGATTGTCACAGACAACTCAATTTATGTACCAAACTCTATGTTCTATTATTACCAAAGACCCAACTAATATTTTTACATAGTTTTTACTTTTTACATGTGGTCTGAAATATCATAGGTAGAACGTTTTTATCAGAGGCTTTAAAGCTTCCTCCTGTAAAAGAAGATGGAGGAAAGAGCTCGTTTGGAAAGTGCTTTCAATGAACATCTGAATGTTTAACACTGCAGCTTTAAATACTCTACAGTAGTTATATCATCTCTTCTATTTAATGTCAGTGGTACCCTTAAAATGTGTCTCATCTCGTATCATGTTTGTCTTCATCTCTTACGCTCCTCCAGGTCCTGCTATGTAGTTTTCCCATGCCAGCAGATAGTCTTGTGTCTGGGCTGTATGATGGGTCTGGTCATGTTTGCTCGCTATGGAGAGGACAGCCCTCTGGACAAGGGCTACGTCAAGACCAACGACCAGGTGAAATATTGCAAGAAGCACTGTCCGCTGTAGAAAAAGTGCTGCTCTAGACGGTTCTCATTGTTTAAACAAAGTGCAGTGAAGTGTAATAAACTACCTCATGTGTTGTGTCTCTGTGCAGATGGTGCTGTACTTTGTCATGGATGTGTTCAAGGACCTGCCCGGGCTCGCAGGACTGTTTGTGGCCTGTCTCTTCAGCGGAGCTCTGAGGTAAACTTCCAGAAAGAGCAGACCTAGAAGCTTGACACTATCACTGTTGAAAGCTGTTGAACACTCAAGCAATCAGGCGTTATTTATTCAGCGCCAAATCCCAACAAATGTTCTCCTCAGACTCTTTCCAAACAGAGCAGGTCTAGACCGTAGTCTATGTTCTATTATTAACAAAGACCCAACATCAAGACAAGGATCAGATCCAGTCCCATCTTACAGACAGGACTCAGTCTGATCTCATCTTAATCCACCATGAGCAGAGCACTTTGCAGCATTTAGCAAGTTACAGTGGCAAGGACACACTTCCTTTAACAGGCAGAAACCTCCAGCAGGACCAGACTCATGTTAAACACACATCCTTGTTCTGTGGGAGGGATTTGTATGATTGTTTCAAAGGAGTGAGGCTTGATTGTGACAAGGCCGGATGATTCTAATTTCCAGAGAGGCCGTGACTTAATGTGTGTGATTTGGGAACTTCAGGACTTTAGATTCCCGGACAGGTCTGTCCTCATGTGTGACATTTGTACACGGGGTACAGCTTGACACCTGAAACTACTATCTCAAGCATAGACTGTATAAAAAATGGACGTCATCTCGCTCGGCTGCCACAAAAACTGCTCCCCCTAGTGGCTGGCTGCAGTATAGGTCAAAAACTCTGTCTCCTGCAGTCAAACTTTAAAAAATAAATACACGTGGTACGAATGTTTCTCACATCCGTTTGCTGTGGTGATATGTAGTTAGTATTTGACTGTTTTGTGTTCAAGTCCTCTTTTTTCTGAAAAGTTCCTTTTTGTTAGTTATTAGTGGTTAAAAACAGGGTTTTACTTCCGGGTTTACTTTGATTGACAGCTGCTGTAGAGAGAAACTCTGTAGGACCTCGGACTGTATGCTGTAGGGTGAAGCTTGTTACCGTGGAAACACACAAATACCCAACTGCGCAGACTCTGCTGCAGAAAATGTACAAGATGGCAGCATTCTTGAACGGGTTATTTTCGCTTCAGAAACGTACAATGGGAAAAGGCTGAGCAACGCTGTCTGTTATATATCCAGTCTATGATCTGAAGTAATGTAGTCTGCTGTTTGTGTTTCTATCATTGAAGATGCTCTGACTGCTGTGGATGAATCTGCAGAGGGGTGCAGACTTAAGTGATGTCGTAAAGATAATTGTAACTCACACAGCCTTTATAGATTTCAAAACAAGGCCACTGATGCTTAAACTAAAGAAGCTAGTGTTTGCTCACACAGTAAAATTGAATGTTTGAAAGTACAGTGATGTCTGCTGAGTAATAAAACATCCAGGATCATTGTGAGCTTCTGTGTCAGTGAATGTCTCTGCTCAGTCCTTTCACGCTTCCTTGTTCCTCTGGTTTATGTTTGCTCTCTCTCGGGCGGCCGGTCTAATAACTCCTGTTCTCAGCTCTGTGGGCTCAGCCGGCCCAGGAGGAACATGTCGCTCCGGCTGGAAACATCAATGAAGTTTTATTGGTCTGCCAGGACCTGATTGAAGAAACAAACTGCTCTACAGAAGAATACACCGACATATAACACAACATAAACCAAGACTGGCTGGGTGAGTTAGATCAAGGACGGATGAAGGACTCTGACAGAACAACAGATTTTGAACTCTATATCCATCTGTTTTTATTATAGCAGCAGTGTTACCTTAAATACAACTCTACTAATCACTGCAGAAGTAAGGTAATGTAATTCTGCTGATCTATTTTCACTGCCATGCACACAACAAGGATGCATACATCCCCATGTGAAATAACAAATACCTTATTATTCTGACAAAAAGCAGCACTTTCCAGCCTCAGGGCTCTTATTAAGCCGGCTCGGCCCACATTTGGGATCTGCCAGGAGCACATTCAGCAGAACATTCTGCCTTTGCATCATTGCATTATGCTGTGATTGCATTAAAAGAATCTCCATCTACGTGCTTTCGATGCCGCTTTGGGCCCTGAGACAACCTATAGAAAACAGCCAGAGGTCATGAGCACTACGCTGAGATCAAAGGGTGCTCCTCTGTGTCTGAAATGTGTCTCACAGAAACCACATCGGACCACAACACAGCAACGCAAATCTACAAGTCATCAAAGATAAGTCCACATGACCTTACCTAACGATGTACAGCTATTTTTATAATAAGTATCTCTGTGATGTATTCCACAGATAGTATTGTAAATGATGACATCATACTGTAAGGACAGTAAACCTTAGAGAGCAGGACGATTACACCGTGCACGGACAGAGCCGCCCTGTCACACAGATTTAGGATGAGTCAGAAGATGTTGAACCCCCGCAAGACCGATGGTCCACATATGGGAGACCGGAGCAGTGATGACATGTGTAGGTTAATTAATATGTTTATCATCACAGTGCCCTACTTAAAGGTCAACAGTACTTTCTCCCTCCATTTGATCTTTTAGTTACATGGCCTACTGTGAGCTGAGGTAAACTCTGATGTATTAAAAAGTACAAAAAAAGAAGAGATGTTTTATAAATGATCAATCAATCTTTATTTATAAAGCACCAAATCCCAACAAAATGTTCTCCACAGACTCTTTCCAAACAGAGCAGGTCTAGGCAGTACTCTATGTTCTATTATTAACAAAGACCCAACATCAAGACAGGATCAGATCCAGTCCCATCTTACAGACAGAACTCAGTCTGAACTCATCTTAAAGCTAGGGTTGGTAGCCACGGAAAACTAGCAAGAATTTGAATGTAGCATTTCCTCAGGACTCCATCTAAACCTAAATCTAAAAAAGAGAGACCAAGATAAATCATGTCAGAACTTTTTCCACATTTAATGTTCAAAAAATCAATTGAATTTAAAAAAATATATATTTTAGGGGGAAGAATAAAAAATAAAAAAATTAAATAATGTGGTTGCATAAGTGTACACACCCTCTTATAACTGGGGATGTGTTTGTGTTCAGAATTAACCAATCACATTCAAACTCATGACAAACAGTAGTCAGTATCCACCTGTCATAATTTAAAGTGACTTTGATTAATCCCAATAAAGATCAGCTGTTCTAGGAGGATTTTCATCACATGTCCTCAGTTCATCTTACAACAAAAGCCATGGTCCACGGAGAGCTTCCAAAGCAGCAGAGGGATCTCATTGTTGAAAGGTATCAGTCAGGAGGAGGGTACAAACATGTTCCAAGGCATTAGATATACCATGGACCACAGTGAAGACCGTCATCATCAAGTGGAGAAAATATGGAACAACAGTGACATCACCAAGAACTGGACATCCCTCCAAAACTGATGAAAAGACCAGAAGAAAACTGTTCAGGGAGGCTTCCAAGAGGTCTACAGCAACATTAAAGGAGCTGCAGGGATTTCTGACTAGTACTGTCTGTGTACTACATGTGACAACATCTCTCCTATTCTTCATATGTTTCTGCTATGGGTAGGGGGGCAAGACGGAAGACTTTTCTTATGAAGAAAAACATCCAAGCCCTGCAACATGTTTCAAAAACACACATGAAGTCTCCCAAAAACATCTAATGTTTTCTGGTCTGATGAAACCAAGGTTGAACTTTTTGGTCATAATTCCAAAAGGTATGTTTGTCATAAAAACAACACTGCACATCACATAAAGAACACCAGACCCACAGAGAAGCATGGTGGGGGCAGCATCATGCTTTGGGCCTGTTTTTCTTCAGCTGGAACCAGGGCCTTAGTCAAGGTGGAGGGAAGTATGAACAGTTACAAACACCAGTCAGTTTAACACAAAACCTCCAGGCCTCTGTTAGAAAGATGAAGATGAAGAGGAATTTCACCTTTCAACACGACAACAAACCAAAGCATACATCCAAATCAACAAAAGCATGGCTTCACCAGAAGAAGATTCAAGTTTTGGAATGGCCCAGCCAGAGCCCAGACCTGAATCCAGTTGAATATCTGTGGGGTGGTCTGCAGAGGGCTGTGCTCAGGAGATTCCCTCACCATCTGATGGATTTGGAGCTTTTGTAAAGAAGAATGGGCAAATATCACCACGTCAAGATGTGCCATGATAATAGACTCCTACAATAAAAACAGAGTGCTGTAATAAAATCAAAAGGTGCTTCAAACTGTTATTAGTTAAAGGGTGTGTACACTTATACAATCACATTATTTTAGCTTTTTATTTTTATTCTTCCCCCTAAAATATTTTACATTTATTTTTCAGTTGAATTGTTCATGTTATAGGTCACTTTAAAGGTGGAAAAAGTTCTGACATGATTTATCTTGGTCTCATTTTCTTACATCACAAAACCTGACATTTTAACAGGGGGGTGTAGAGTTTTGATATCCACTGTACATGAGGCCAGATCAGCCAATCTCAATGGTAGGGGGGGGGGGGGGGGGGGGGGGGCGTAGCCTGATTCAAGACTTGTCCTAACCATAGACTGTATAAATAATGGACGTAGTAATCTATGACGTCACCCATATGTTTCTGAAGCTCTGTTTTGAAGCCAATCGGCGGCGGCAGCCATATTGGAAATGTTGAACTCAACCAAACTTCTGTTGAGCTAGTGTGACGCAAAGAGGCGGGCTTTGAGCCTCCTCGCGAACAGCTAGTGTTCCTTAGCAACTGTCCTAATGTGTGTCGTCTCCTACAGTTTTTGAATCGGTTATGAATCGGTTAAATCAGAAAGATGTCTATTACAATATTATGATTATTTATAGTCAAAGTGGGTGTTTGTGTCACAGCAGGGATATTATTATCAAGCTCTGTATCTGTTTAGAGGTCATAAGAGTGTGTCTTATCGCCTTCCTGAGAGGAGGAGTTTAAACACTTAAACACACCAAATTAAAAAATAATAATATATACGTATATACTTGAAGTTTTGGACTTTAATTTGGTTTGCATGCTGTCTCCCCTACTTAATCCACAGTATGTGATAACAGCAGCATGTGTGGGGCTTTAAATGGCAGTGATGAAGCTGGCATGGTCTGTGGTTAATGGGCCTCAGCGGTGACGCAGACTGAGGGAAACACTGGCTGGCCTTCCAGCTGGCATGACGCAGCAACTGGTGAAAGAGCAATAGGACATATAGAGTCATATCCCCATCAGACATGACTCAGGATACAGCTACTGACTTCCTGTCTCATACAAAGACATGAATATCAAATGATGCAATAAGACTGGGCGTCAAACTGGAGCCAACCACATCAGCCCTGGTGAGTGACATTCAATTACTGCAGGCCCTTTGGGGCTGCTCTCAGATTTTCTTCCTCGCCCGACAGTATTTTCATTTCCATACAAAATTATCCCATCATTTCCTCTGGCAGCTGACTGTGGCTTAATGTGTTTCACTTTTTTTTACACTCTCCTAATTTTCTCTGAACAGGCTTAGCTGAGCCAAGATGGGTCCAGGGGAGAAGTTCAATCAGCTGCCAGAGCCAGACAAGCATTTCAAAATCCATAAGTTTGTAGTCCGACTGAGATCCAAAAGCAGCTCGGCTTTAACGCTGATGGAAAGAATTCATTTCAACCCTATTCTGCATTCATGAGATAACGGTGTTTGAACAGGAGGAGTCCAACTTTTTCAATCAAAAGACGAGTATGTGAAGATGACCAGAAATTTCTTACTGCTAAACTCAGGAAAAACTGAAGTGATTGTTATCGGCCCCAAACACCTCAGAGAGACTTTTTCTAACAATATAAGTACCTTAGACGGCATTAGTCTGGCATCCAGCACCTCTGCTAGGAATCTAGGAGTCCTATTTGATCAAGATTTATCCTTCAATTCCCAAATTCAGCAAATCTCAAGGTGAGCCTATTTTCACTTGCGCAATATTTCTAAAATTAGACACTTCCTATCTCAGAGCGACGCAGAAAAACTAGTCAATGCATTTGTTACCTCCAGGTTAGATTACTGTAACTCCCTCTTATCAGGCTGCCCCAATAAGTCTCTAAAGATTCTTCAGCTAGTTCAAAACGCCGCAGCTCGAGTATTGACTAGAACTAGGAAGAGGGAGCACATCTCTCCAGTGTTAGCTTCTCTTCACTGACTCCCAATAAAATGTAGAATAGAATTTAAAATCCTTCTTTTAACCTACAAAGCCCTTAAAAATCAGGCACCCTCGTATCTTAAAGAGCTCATAGTGCCCTATTACCCCTCTAGAACTCTACGCTCCCAACATGCAGGCTTGCTAGTTGTACCTAAAATCTCTAAAAGTAGTGTGGGAGGTAGAACCTTCAGTTATCAGGCCCCTCTCCTTTGGAATCATCTACCAGTCAGGGTCCGGGAGGCAGACACCCTCTCCACTTTTAAGAGTAGACTTAAAACTTTCCTTTTTGATAAAGCTTATAGTTAAGCTGGATCAGGCTTGGACCAGCTTTTGTCATGCTGCTATAGGCCTAGACTGCCGGGGGAACTGGCACACTGACACACTGGGATCCTAGCTCACCTTCTTCCCCCCAACCCCTTCATCACTTACTTTAACTCTGCCTGTCCCATTAAAGTTACTAACCATAGACCTTTCTGGAGTCCCTGAGCTCCATTGTCTCGTAGATTCCTCTGAGCTGCCGTAGACGTCCTCCTGCTGTGGACGATCTGGACTCCAGCTGATACGGACGTGCTGGACTCCAGCGGCAACAGCTTCTACGACTCGTCTCATCACTATCACCTCTCTCTCTTACTCCCCTCTATCTGTCTTTCCAGACCCAACTCAGTCGAGGCATGATGTCTGTCTAACATGAGTCTGGTTCTGCCTGAGGTTTCTGCCTGTTAAAAGGAAGTTTTTCCTCTCCACTGTAACTAGCTAAATACTGCGATGTGCAATGCTCATGATGGATTAAGGTGGGGTCAGACTGAGTCTTACCCTGTCTTGGTGTTGGGTCTCTGTTCATAATTTGACATAGAGTGGTCTAGACCTCCTATGTTTGTAAAAGCGTCTTGAGATAACGTTTGTTGTGATTTGGCGCTATACAAATAAAGATTGATTGATTGATTGATTGATTGAAGAGAAAGGGGAGAGGGGTTTGATGGGCTGACGTCTGAAGGCTCCCAGGACACAGGAAAGCCTCAGAGGCAGGATGCGTGCCGTGTGACAGAGTGTGATTACAATGTGTCAGAGTGTTTTATGAACATTTACTCACTACTTTTTTATTTGTTGCCCATCTTTGTGCCTTTGATTGCAGGACATACAGTAGCTCCCACTTATGTTTGAGTGTTTGAATGTGATGTCTTTTATCTGTGATGGGTCACCTTTTTTCCTCCATGCAAGATTTTGAATAAAAAAAGGTCAATATTCAGTTTGCATCCTCTGCAGGGTCATAAAAAGAGAACACTGATGTTTGGGTGACTGAGAAAAGAATGAATACGGACATATTAGTTCACCTTAAAACAAAGGAAGATAGATTTGGTTGGTGTCATCAGGATATCAAAAGAAAAACGTGACTAACTTTATAAAAAATGTCTTCATCTGTTTTCAGTTCTTCCTCCAGGCTGGTGTCAGATTTACAAAAACAAAACAAAAGAGTGAATTCAGAAAATCCCCAAAGTTCTCAGTTCTTAAGTCAAATAGAATATTCAAATATATCATCATGTTGGGTAAATTTGACCTTCTCTTCTTCAGGGTGGTTTTGAGGTAGGCATTTCAAACCGCCTACTATACTAGCCAGCCAGGCCCTTGGCATAGGCAGTAAAGGCAAATGCTAGGAGCGTTTGAAGATAATAGGAAAAATAATATTATTTTATCTAATATAATTTGGGGTTAAATTGCGGACTGATGCCAGTAAACATTTAAAAACTTGTGATTCACTTTTGGTTTTTAAATAAATGGTTTCTAAAGCAGTTTTTGAAGTCTATAAGTGTTCATGATTTACTGTTTTTGTTTTGTTGTTGTTGTTTATTTACACTTTAGAAGCTGTTAGCTTAATTACATATAAAATGTAGGCTAGGCTTAAATAAGGATTTTGCTTCTGCCTTTTCAGTCATCATTTAAAGGTGACATATCATGCAAAATTGACTTTTTAATGCTTCTTTACCTGAAATATGTGTCCCTGGCATGTCTACAAACCCCTCGAGAATGAAAAAAATCCATTCTGCCCCTGTTCTGATTTCTCCACCTTTCTGTAAATGTGTGTGAAACGAGCCGTTTCAGACTTCAGTGTTTTTGTTACGTCACAACAATATCCGGTCTGTAACTGAAGTCAGAGCTCGGAGCTTGTTCAGCCCATAGACTGTATAAAATAATACTGAATCCCCCCTCCGTTTTTCATTCCCTGCACAAATGTGTGCTAACAAGGAGCTTAGGAGGGAGGCATGCTAGTTGTAGGCTGTCTTAATAAACACAAAGGTCAGTTTTACTCCCCACGTCTGCAGATTTGAAGATCTAGTGGATGATTTTTATTTATTATGGATAAGTGCTAGCGCTAGTTAGCATAGCTACATAGCTACATGTCGTAGCTGTGTACCAAGACACACGTCGACATACTGACAAATAAAACAACAAGAAACACTAAATCTGTGACCAATCCTTCAGAAAGGTCCTGCTGCCTTTCTGGCAGAGGTCAGTTTTACTCCCCACGTCTGCAGATTTGAAGATCTAGTGGATGATTTTTATTTGTCATGGATAAGTGCTAGCGCTAATTAGCATAGCCACATAGCTACATGTTCGTAGCTGTAGCTGTGTACAAAGACACACGTCGACATACTGACAAATAAAACAACTAGAAACACTAAATCTGTGACCAATCCTTCAGAAAGGTCCCGCTGCCTTTCTGGTAGAGGTCGGTTTTACTCCCCACGTCTGCAGATTTGAAGATGTGGTGGATGATTTTTACTTATAATGGATAAGTGCTAGCGCTAGTTAGCATAGCCACATAGCTACATGTTCGTAGCTGTGTACCAAGACACACTTCTACATACTGATAAATAAAACAACAAGAAACACTAAATCTGTGACCAATCCTTCAGAAAGGTCCTGCTGCAGGCGCCTCTCCGTCAGGATCAGATTCTGGATCAGATTCAGAGGGTTGAAGAAACGCGATCTCTGAGCAGCCGTGTATATTCAGCAAACAAGTAAACATTAGATCAACGTGCTGGACAGCCGAGGCACATCCACTTCCTGAGGGGGCGTGGTCAGAGAGAAAACAGAGTGTTCTGAGGAGGACTGAAGAAGAGGGATTTTCAGGCAGACCAAAATCTGATTTCAAAGTGTTTTTTTGAGCATAAACTTTAAAGACATGTTTTGGGGACCTCTTAGACCAATATATATTGATGAAAAAAGCGTGATATGTCACCTTTAATACATGACTGTTGCTAAACGATTGTGTTATATAATGACTGAATAAATTCTACTACTTAACATTATGTATTTGGAAATTGTGTTATTTTTTCGTGTTAAATATCAGTGTTGTTACCATTTTATTAATGTTCTTTAAAAATATGAAAACGTGTAAAACAAAAAGCTGTATGTCAGGTGTCTTTCAGTGTATATGTGATGTGATTGTTGGTGGAGTTGGTTACATTACAAGAGGCACCAGTTGAAATCTTACCTAGGGCACTAAGTCGGTTAGGTCCAGCTCTGATACTAGCAGTACCTACTAATATGGTCTAAATTCAGTATGTAGTATGTGAACAAGAGCAAAATCTGCAGTATGCCAAAACTCCCTGGATGTTGTACTGATTCAGGAACATGTCTCAGTCTGCAGTGGACCAGTCTCCCTCACGTATTGTTTCCCACAATTCACAGCGCTACTTGGTTTTTAGCTGCATTATCACCACTTACTGTGTCGGAGTTATATCAGATGTTTAACAGTCCGTTACATTTACAGAGAAGTAAAGCAAAATAAATTCAGTTGAATCTTCTCACTCCTTATAATTACAGAGACACGGTGGACCACAGTATCCTAGTGGCTCGGCTAAGCCATCTAGTGGGCATCTGTGGTACCGCACTTGAATGGTTCAAATCATATTTGTCCAACAGATCTATGAGTGTGCGCATTGGAAACTCTGTTTCTGACTCAGCTCCGCTTCTGTATGGGGTTCCACAGGGGTCCATTTTAGGTCCACTGCTGTTCTCACTGTATCTACTGCCTCTGGGCTCCATCCTGAGAAAGCATGGCATCTCCTTCCACTGCTACGCTGATGACAGTCAAATATATGTGCCGCTGAAAAAGAAAAATGCCTTTTCCCTCTCACCACTTCTTGCGTGCCTTGAAGACATCAAAGCATGGATGGCTTTGAACTTCCTAAACTTCAATGAAAAAAAGACAGAAGTAATGGTGTTTGGTCCCAGTGGCCCTTGTGAACTCCCTCCGGTTGATCTGGGCCCTTTGGCCGTCTATTTTAAGTGGAAAGTCTCAAACTTGGGTTTTAAGCTTGACAGTGATTTTAAGATGGATCAGCAGATCAGCTCTATAGTAAAGTCCAGCTTTTTTCACATTAGGCAGCTGGAAAAGGTGAAGCCTTTCCTTGCACGACAGCACTTTGAAACAGTAATCCATGCCTTTGTCACATCCCGGCTGGATTACTGCAATGCACTTTATTTAGGAATCAGTCAGTCCTCCCTCGCACGTCTCAAGTTGGTCCAGAATGCAGCCGCTCGCCTCTTAACTGGAGCACGTAAGAGGGAGCACATAACGCCCATTTTAGCCTCCCTCCACTGGTTGCCTGTGCATTTTAGAGTCCATTCTAAGATACTTTTATTTGTTTTTTAAATCTTTAAATGGTCTCGTCCCGCCCTACCTCTCTGAGCTGATCCATCTCTACGCCCCTGTTCGGTGCCTCAGGTCAGCTGATCAGCTGCTCCTGGAGGTACCGAGGTCCAAGCGGAAGCTCAGGGGGGATAGAGCTTTTTCTGTCGCTGCTCCCAAACTGTGGAACGATCTTCCTTTAGCCTTCAGACAAGCCCCCATTTTTATTCCCTGGCTTTTGACTCAGCATGAGACCCTGCTCTTGTTTTAGTGCCTTTTTATTTTTATTTTTCAACTTTATTTTATCTTATTGTTCTTATTGATTTTATGATTTTATTGTTTGTTTTTATCCATTATGTTTCTGTACAGCACTTTGTGTCCAGCTGCTGTTGTTCTTAAAGGGCTTTATCAATAAAGTTGAGTTGAGTTGAGTTGAGAAGATACACGTCTCACAGGTAACTGGTCATGTCTGTGAAAATGATTCAATTCCATATAAACCACTTCTTCATTTTTTAAACCATCAGTGATAACAGTCGTACTGCATACTACCTTGGAATCCATTAGTCTCTTTTATTTTTTCTACTAAACATATATGAATTCAAATACTCTGTGTTTACATCAACTTTCCGTTGATGAAATGATCAACGCTCAAAGACGTGTGGACTTTGATCCTTGTTTGGTTCCCTCAGCAGGGACAGCAGAGCGTCTAATAGAATGAATCCACATCTCCTCCTCTCTGGGTTTTCTTTCTCTGGTTGGATTCTTAAGAAGCAGAACCCGGGCTCGTTTCCTCATCAGCTGTCAGGCCTTTTTAAAAGTGTTTCAACACGTAGTTGGCAGCAGAGTCCGCTCATTTCCTCACTGCATGTAGGAAGCCTTTCTTTGCCCTCCAGGGGGGCGGAAACATTTGTGTGTGACATCACGTAAAAACTATGAATTGCACGGGTGGCTGTTCTATGTGCACACACTTAGATTTTACAAACACACACACACTGACACACAAAGTTCCAACTTAGTTTCATTCATTTTGTGTGCAGCTGAGCTCCGCTCTAATTATTTGTTGGTGACGAGAGCACAGTGAGAGGCTAATGAACAAATCTAATGAGGCTGTTTCTCTCCTGGTCTCAGTCGAGTTAATGGAACAATCTGCATCAAGCTTCATCTTAAGTCCTCACTGTGTGACACACATTACTGAAGAGTCTCTCATCTACACCACAACAACATCAACATGTGGTCTTCAGTGAGACAGAATACAACAAACGTCTAAATTAGATGTTCTTAGAGATAAAGATGAATCAGGTGAATGAAAACAGCCAGACTGATCAACAGACCAGCTTCACCTTGATGTCTGAGTCTATGTGACCTGAAGCAGATCAAAGAAAGGTCAGTGTGGCTTTCACAACATCATCAATAAATAGTGGGCTCACCACATAAAAGCCACAAGTCCACAAAGTCCCTCCTGTTTTTTGAAACGTCTCTCAGATGCTCTCGTTCGTCTATCTCACTGTTTTTAACCAAAACAGTGTTGGATAAGAAAAGTGAACTCTGAGGGCCTGATCTACTAAGATCTCAAATAACGAGCGCTAAGTTGCGTGTGTAAACAAAACAATTGCACGTGTTATTTCTGGGCGTGTTGCGGGTGATCTACTATGATTGCATGCGCAAATGTTAAGTTCAAAAGTGGTGCGGACCGCCCTTAAATGAGGATTTTGCGTATGCTACCGGCTGTCACCATGGAGAGTGTGAGAGAACAGAGTGACCGTAAATGAAAAATGAAGTTTGAAGTCATGAAGTTGGAGTTCTTGGTGGAGGAGGGAAATAAACACATCTGTGAGCTCCAGCAGAGACATCTCAGCGTTGACAGAAGAAACGCGATTTGGGAGAATGAAAAAAAAAGTGAGCCCAGGAGATGAACGTTCATTACATTAAACAGCAATAAAACCAAGGTTCTCCTCATTGGCACCAAATCCACTCTATCCAAATCCAACAGTTTCTCCTTCACCATTGATAACTCCTCCGTCTCACCCTCCCCCAGGTTAAGAGTCTGGGTGTCATCCTTGACAGCACATTATCCTTTCAATCACACATCAATAACATCACCAGGACTGCCTACTTCCATCTTCGTAACATCAATCGTCTCCGCCCCTCCCTCACCCCCCACACTGCCGCCATCCTTGTCCACAGCCTTGTCACTTCCCGTCTGGACTACTGCAACTCTCTCCTCTTCGGCCTCCCTCACAAATCCCTCCATAAACTCCAACTGGTCCAGAATTCAGCTGCCCGTATCATTACCCGAACCCCCTCCATCCACCACATCACTCCTGTCCTCCAGCAGCTCCACTGGCTCCCTGTTCAGTTCCGTATTCAGTTCAAAGTCCTCCTGTTAACATTCAAGACCATCCATAACCTCGCCCCCCCCCATATCTGTCCGACCTCCTCCATGTTCCCACTCCCTCCCGCCCCCTCAGATCCTCTTCCTCCATACACCTGTCTGTCCCCTCCGCCCGTCTCACCACTATGGGGAGCCGAGCATTCAGCCGCTCTGCTCCCCGTCTCTGGAACTCATGACCACCTCAACTCAGAAACACAGATTCTTTCCCCCATTTCAAATCACAACTCAAAACATATCTGTTCAAAACCGCCTACTCCGTCTGACTCCAATTGCACTGTCATTTTTGTTTCTATTCTTTTTCTTACCACTTTGTTAGTTTATATTGTTTTCATTTTTGACTTCGATTTTGTTTCCTTTAATGTAAATTCGTGTATATATATATATATATATCTGTGCGGTGTCCTTGAGTGCAGAGAAAGGCGCCTTTAAATAAAATGTATTATTATTATTATTATTATTACGCACTGTGGACACTGGGAGACGTTGGCACTAACTGCGATGGTGCGCTGGAATGATTCAGACGCAAGAAAATGCAGTGTTGCAGGGAGCTCAAAAATGGCATTGTTGGAAAAATGATATGTCTGTTTTTTATGTCTGACAGTCCAAATATGTTGACACGCACACGGAGGATTCTTTCTCTCTGTCGTCTGTCTTTGTACCTATGCCTCCTTCTCCCCACAGTGCCTGCAGCCATATGTGTGTAACGCTGTGCCACTTTGCACCTGCCTTTCAAACGTTCTAAATATAGACGCAAATACACTGCCCGCTATCTGCTTCAGGTTTGATAAATCACATTGCGTGTGCTAAATGATTACATTTGCATCTCCTCCTCCCAGTATTTTGCGCGTTCTGATAATCGGCATGTATTCTGCATATTCATGAAGGCAAACACACTAAATGGATTGCGCATGCTATTTTGCTCATTGGACAGACGCAATCCTTGGTGCTCCCGGTTAGTACGTCAGCTTTGCGTGCACTATAAAGTTTGTACGTGTTTTTATACACGTAAACTTTTAGTAGATCGGGCCCAGAGTGCGTTATAGTAGTCCAGACGAGTGGAAATAAAAACATGTATCACTCTCTCAAAATCATTACAAGATAAAACAGATTCAATCTTAGATAAAAGCCTCAAACGGTAAAAACAAGATCAGACTAGAGAATTGATCTGTTTATCTAATTTAAAATCACCGTTCATTATAACACCAAGATTGGTTACTGTGGGTCTCACGTAAGGTTAGAGGGAGCCCAGGTCCAGTATTGGGGCCTTACATGCAGCACTGGATTCAAACACCATAATGTCAGTCTTGTTTCTTTAAAGTTTAAGAAGTTGAAAGATATCCGGGCTTTGATGTCTTTAAGGCAGTTAAGTAATGGCTCCAGTGAGCTCTAGTCTCTTTATGGGCAGGTACATTTGGGAATCATCTGCATGAAGGTAGAAAGACACACTATGTTTTTAAAAACAGCCAGTGTCACTTTGAATGACTCACACAATAACAGAATAAGCCTGAAAATAGCCGTCACTGAAACCTCCCAATAACAGTTTGACATTAATGCCTCACTCAGGGAGCCTCACCAGCGGGCCGGTTCATGCAGGCGACTCCAGCTGTGATGCTTTCACATTTCCCATGCACAATTCTCAGAATCACCTGGCAACGTGTCCTCCCAGTTAGGTGGTCTATCTAAGCTGACAGATTTCTGGTCTCTGCCTCCGCTGACCTGCATCAGTGCTGCGCTCAGACCCCACCACCTCCCCAGCATCCACCTGCAGGCTCTGGGGTTTAACATATTTTATCCTCACTCCTTAATCTGCGAGGAGTGATGTGGTTCAGAGAATAGACGCCAAACACAAAGAATGTTCTGCTGCTGAGATTAAGTTTTGATCCATACAACGTGAGCTGACTGAACTGAGTGAAAACCAAACATTTTGAGAGCGTGACCACAGGCTTCATGTTTCACAAAGTCTTCTTCTCAATAAAACAGTTCAAGGAAATATCACATGGGCTACTGTCTGGCGGTCAATAGTCTCTGAGAGTATCTGCTTACTTTTTGAAGCTTCCTGTGTAGTCAGGGTTGAATAAGGCAGTCAGGAGAAGACTTTAATGTCCATGTGTTACCATTTATCAAAGTCTGCATAAACACCAGAAACCATTTACACACCAATTCAAAAAAGATGAAATAACCAACAGAAATAACCATGTTTACAGCCTGGTTAAAAAAAAATGGTTTAGTCTGAAAAGGTCATTTCTCCACCCTGTAGCTGTTAGCAAAAAGACTAAAGGCCTTCCTCTTTACCTTAAGATTGTAGCATCAGACTGTAACTGTTAGCACATAATCCAAAAAGAGAACAATGAGAACATACCATACCTTTTATTGTGTCTGTTCTCTCAAGATAACAAGTCAATTTCCCTTTTTTCTCAAGATGGCAACTTATTTTTTTCATTCTCAAGATAACAAGCTTTGTACTCTTGAGATAACCAGAAAAAATAAGACAAGAAAACTGAGAAAATAAATTGTGTTAAACTATTTATTTTAGGGCTACCTTACTAAAGATAAAAGGAGAACATTTCTACCTATGGTAACCAGTGGTGGACAAAGTACACAGCTTCATGAGCTATTTTCCTGCCAAAACTTCACACACGGAGAAAACGTGTTTTCCAAAGACAATTCTACTCACGTGCAAAGAATGTGTGTTTAAAAGATACATCTGTCTACTTTGAGTACAAAACTACGGAGCCCCTAAAGTGAAATGTCCAGAAGTGGGTTTTTTTTGGAAAGTATCTTGTGCGCACAAGATACTTTCTCATGTGCATAAGATACCAAGTAAGCACTGGAGATCAACCAGTTTCGATCTAAAAATGACAGTATGGCAGTTAGTTGAGCTTTATTTCAACCTTGGGCTGCGCTATAAAGATATCACAGCTTTGCTTGCACATCGTCAACGCTTGATTGTCTCAGAACGGAACCTAAAACAGATTTTGAAGTCTTAAGGGATTCGGGGCCTGATCTACTAAGATCCCAAATAACGAGCGCTAATTTGCGTGTGCAAATAATAATTTTGCACGTGTTATTTCTGGGCGTGTTGCGGGTGATCTACTAAGACTGCGTGTGCAAATGATAACGAGTGCAAAAGTGATGTGGACCGCCCTATTTTACGAGGATTTTGCGTGTGCTATCGGCTGTCACCATGGAGAGTTTGAGAGAACAGAGTGGCCTTAAGCGATAAATGAAGTTTGAAGACATGGAGTTGGAGGTTTTAGTGGAGGAGGGGAATAAACACATCGGTGAACTCCAGCAGAGACATCTCAGCGTTAGAAACGCGATTTTGGAGGCCATCTGTGAAAAGGTGAATGATGTGGAAAAAAAACAAGATCTGCCGATGAAATAAACGCATCTACTCTACTCCAAAACGCAATCAGTGTTTTGATGGAGTTTAGAGAGCGATTTGATGAGGCTTAGTCTGCCACTCTTGCTCTAGAAAAGTTTGGCGTCACTTGGATGAAGACAGTCGCCTCACTGTCCCAGGGAGCAACTTTCGGGTGAACGTTTTTAATGCCTGATATCATCATCCAGCAACTGTCCCAAAGATTCACCAGCTTAAATGGAACTGTGAACATGTTTCAGTCAATTCACCCCAACACACTGCTGCAAGCACGAGATGAGGAGTTACGCAGAGCTGCCTGGCGCAGCTCAGTGAGCGCTCATTCTCCAAGTTAAAACTAACTAAAAACCCCTTGATGAGCACGATGGGACAGGAGAGACTGAGTGGACATGTCATGTTATTTATTGAGAATGACAGATCAAAGAAAATGGACATACAGTGCATCGTGGACAAGTCCGCGGAGCTTAAGGCTCGTCCAAACAGTGGTGAGTAGGCCGAGTACTTCATGTTGATTTTTTGTTTGTATGTGAACATGTGGGCCGCTGTGCCAATTTGACTAAACTTTATATCTGTTGATACAGTGACCTACTGTGCTCTCATTATATGAAACAGTTAAAGTGGGTGTCAGAATGATGCAGTCGCTATCCGTGGTGCTGAACTGCTTTGAATTTGTGTTGTTTTACTATTATTATTTTGTTCTCTTGGTTTGATTGACTAAAACATTTAGTAATGCTTGTAAGCCCCACCCTTGCGGGCATGTTGTAAAGCGATGTTATGATGAGCTTTACAGTGACCGCAGCCATGTGTGTGTAACGCTGTGCCAGTTTGCACCTGCCTTTCAAACGTGCTAAATATAGACGCAAAAACACCGCCCGCTATCTGCTTCAGGTTTGATAAATCACATTGCGTGTGCTAAATGATCACATTTGCATCTCCTCCTCCCAGTATTTTGCGCGTTCTGATGATCTGCATGTATTCTGCATATTCATGAAGGCAAACACGCTAAATGATTTGCGAGTGCTATTTTGCTCATTTGACAGACGCAATCCTCGGTGCTCCCGGTTAGTACGTCAGCTTTGCGCGCGCTATCAAGTTTGCGCGTGTTTTTATACACGCAAACCTTTAGTAGATCGGGCCCACAGTCTCATAAATCACAAATGCACACAAAAGTCTTCACAAATGTATTTCAACTCACATACAAATGTATATCATTCTATATAAATGTAAAAACAAATCCACAAATAAAAAACAAGATTCACAAACGTATTTCTGATTCACACACAAATATTTATTGTTTCATATATATGTAATAAAAATCCACACATATACGATACGTTTGTATCTTGTTACATTTATATCCGAACTGTTCAGTCTGCATTTACCAACTGTTTGTAACCATCTTTTTTTGCAGTGTCAGACGGTGCTGCAGAACTCGAGGGTGGATTCTCCAAAGGTGTAACTTGTGAATATGAGCAGGATGGTCCATCTGTTACCTCTGCACCTGCTCCACTGCTGTCAGATACATTAGCATATTATGCTAATATTACAAATATGCAAAGGAGTGTACATGTTTGACAGTTTTACAATCATATGACTACAAAATACAGAACGAAGCATTACAAAAAAATGCAAATATATGTTTAAAAATGTTCCTTCAGCACTTAAAGAAGCGGAGGCCCAAAGCTGTGGTTAGAACATTCAAATCAAAACTTCCCCCCACATTCTCTGATTTACAATGATACTTTCTCTGATACAATTATACTGTTTTATAATTTGATACAGATTAACAATAATCCGTTTCAACTGAAAACAGGCTAATTTGTTATTCACCATAGCTAAAAAAAATTCTCAGGGTTGACTGGGGAAGCTGAAATTATACAGTAGTTAAGTAAAAAGAAGAAAAAGAAGCTTTATTTTTTTGTTGTTCATTAAAATGTTTTATATATTGACTTGGAATTTTGCAATTAAATTTTCAACTAAAGCTGAGGGCACTAACAACAACCTGTTCCATCCATCCATCCATCCATTATCTTGACCGCTTATCCCGTTAGGGGTCACAGGGGCTGGAGCCTATCCCAGCTGGCTTCGGGCGGAAGGCAGGGTACACCCTGGACAGGTCGCCAACCTATCACAGGGCTAACACAGAGAGACAGACAACCATTCATGCACACACTCACACCTACGGGCAATTTAGAGTGATCAATCAACCTGAGCATGTTTTTGGATTGTGGGAGGAAGCTGGAGTACCCGGAGAGAACCCACGCATGCACAGGGAGAACATGCAAACTCCACACAGAAAGGCACCCGCCCGGCCGGGGATTCGAACCAGGAACCTTCTAGCTGTGAGGTAGCGCTACCGTCTTAGAGGCTGCTATTCAGTGAGGGACCATCAGTATTAGCTAATCTCATTCATTCACATTCACACACCTCTGAGCAACAGAGGGAGCAATTCAGGGTTCAGTGTCTTGCTCAAAGACACTTTGGCGTGTGACTGTCGGAGTTGGGATCGACCCGCCAACCTTCCGATTGATAGACGACCGACTCTACCCACTGAGCCACAGCCACCCGCAACAACCTGTTGAAATTGGAAAACAATGCAATTTGGGATGGGAAAAGAAAATATATCAAGAAATTCTGAATATAGCCGTAATGGGAGTTATGTCTGCAAATGCGAATGAGGGGTGCCTAACCGACTGACTTACTTTTTCATCTTCTTGGTCCACTTTTAACATTTGTAAGATGCATAACCTGTTTTGTGTATCTTATATTTTCTAGTAGTGTGTCCTTTTGTAAAATGCCTGAGCTGCCTTGTTTATATTCTTGTTTGTTTGTATGTATGTTTTTTTGTTTTTTGGGGGGGGTTTGTGTTAGGGGGGTTTATTTGAAAAAAACACAATAAAAATATGATTGAAAAAGAAAAATTCTGACACAAAGGGGTAGACAAAAAAGAAAATTGTGTTAATATAAAAAAGACTACTACAAAAATCCTATCCTTTTAATGTAATACATGGGTTTTTTATAACAGTAATACAACCTACAGTATAGCAAAGGAGCATAATCAAATTATTGAAATTTGTATACTTGTAAAAGTGTACATCCAATGAACTTACACATACTGTGTCAACTGGATATGAAAGACAAATCCTCATCATGTTGGTCAGTAGCGCCCTCATCGCTTTCCTGTTAATTGGACCAAGTTTACAAAAGAAATGACAACACATAGGTTATAAAACAATTGATGCAGTCCTGAAATTACAAACACTTTAAAAACAGTGCCATTTATCTCAGGGCAGTCTCATGCATTGTAGCCTTCAGACTCAGGTGGGATCACAGCAAGTTTTCTCTGGCCAGAGCCTCCTACAAAATGTTGCAAATGTTGTGGGGAAGTTAGTATCAACTTTATTCAGCAATTTGCTCAGGAGTGATGATGGTCAACACTGTCTATTTCAACTGAATAAAACAAATACAGTTTTAAAATGAAATCCTTGTTAGATGTATCACAAAATGACAAATAATGCTAAGTCTGCTTACCCGATGCCTTATAAAACAGCCTCCCACCAGACAAAGTGCCCATTTTGGGGTATTCTGCCAAAAGTACTGTTGTGATCTTAGAAAGAAAAAAACATACAATCCAAAAAACCATTGAGTTTTTTTTCTCTATAGTCTAATAACAAGTGACCACAACAAACGTTATTCAAAGTGCTTACCTCTACATGGTTGCTGTGTTCTTGTAAAGCTATTAGGCGTTTACCTAAACCTGCCATCAAAAGCTTTAGCTCCTGAGAACCGTCAGGTGTTCTTGTCATGGGTCTTGGGAGCAAATAAAACTGGACATTGATGGTCTTGGTTGTTGGTGCTGAAACTTGTTTAAGTGATGTAGGAAATCTCCTTTTACCACTTATCCTGTCTCTTCTGAATAGACCTGGAAAAGACCTGTAGAGGAAATTGAATGACATGTAAAGCTAAAATTAGACTGCAACATTTACAGTACATTAGTGGTTTCCACACTGTAATTGTTCTAACTTTACCATCTCCTGCTGTACATTGGCCTGTCTCCCTCTTGGTTCCTGACTAGGCTCCTGGCTGTGGGTCTGGCTCTGATTTAGAACCTGGTTCGGGTTCTGGTTCTGGGCTGGAACATGGTCCTGTCCTGGACTGACTGACTGCAAAAGAGTGAGTAAGTTTCTTGCAGCAGATTCAATGTGTGAGTACTCTGGCTTCTGGAAACACATACACACAAACACCAACAAAGAAGAGAGTATTATTTTAAAATAACCAGCCAGGGAACTCTAATTACTTCCTGTTGTTTTCTTGAAAATTTGCATGTGTATGGCGCATAGACTGTATGGCGACAGTATGAATAATGTGGCTGCCAAAAGGACCAATCATAAAACTTCAAATCAAGTCATCCTTGTCAGTAACGTTTTAAAACAATCAGGACACAGCAGATATCCCTCACCCCCTGAGTCCGTGTGGCAGGAGGTGAGACGTCGCTGGGTCTGTCTGACTTAAGGAAACTACGGTTGCCTCTGTCCTGTGATTCTATACGTCATGTGATGCTTTGGACTGGCGGCTTAGAAATTATGCACTGGGGGTCCATCGGGGGCTGGGTGGGTGGCTGGTGTCCCTGTCACCCTCCGTCCCCCTGCTGCCCCCTCCCCTGTGGGGGCCTGGTCCGCGGCTGCCCTCGGGGCCTGGTTTCCCGGGGGTTCCCTCGCGGTCCTCTTTGGGGGGTGGGGTGGTGCGCGGCTGGGGGGTGTTACTACGGCAGCCATTGGGGTGTCCCTTCATGCCCCCGCGGTCTGGTCCATCAGTCGCAGGGCGTGGGTGGGGGGCATGGCTGGGGGGAGTGGTCGGGCCGTCTGGGGGGGGCGGGGGGGATTGGCCCTGCTGCCTCCGCCCTCCCCCCGCTCCGGCGCGCCCGGTGGCGGGCTCTGGTCCTGGTCCTGCCCGTCTGCCTGGCTGTCTGCTCCTGGTGCTGGG
This sequence comes from Notolabrus celidotus, assembly GCF_009762535.1. Lineage (NCBI taxonomy): Eukaryota > Metazoa > Chordata > Actinopteri > Labriformes > Labridae > Notolabrus > Notolabrus celidotus. The sequence goes on along the minus strand of NC_048284.1, from coordinate 33,892,445 downwards.
CCTCCTCGGCCCTGGTGGCTCCTTTGGCTCCGTCTTGGGGGGCTGTGGGGGAGGTGTTGTGGGGGTGTCCCTTGGGGGGTCTGCGGGATCTCTCCCCCCTTGCCCCCCTTTCCTCCTACTGGGTGACCTGGGGGTCGCCCTGGGTGCTCCGGCGGTACCCGTTTGCTTCAGGTCTGGGTCCTTGGCTTGTCCCCTGGCCTGGGTCTCCCGCGGCGGGTTGGGTCTTGGGCCTTCGGTCTGACTGCTCTCACGGCCCGGGTGCCGGGCCGAATCGCTCGGCTGATCTGACCCAAGTGGTTTCATCTGCACCAGTGGTGGTCTTGTTACACAAATAGAACACAGCACGGCGGCAACCCTCTGCGACCCAAGCTTCAGTAATGATTGTGGACACTAAGGGTTGCTTAATCATTAGTATCACCCCACGGATTTTTTGGAGTCATGGTGAGATGGTCCCTCTCCATCTAAGTGTGTTAGGTCTCTCTCTCCTTCTCTTTCCCTGTCCCTTTGTATATCCTTATGTAATCTTTCTTTTACTTTCTCTAATTTTTTTTTGGTCCACCTAGGTGTGCACGCCCTCTTTTACAGAACATGATATTAGCTGTCAATAAAAGATAGGCCAGAGTTCTAAGAGGGATGGTGATGGTTGCATGCACACAGTCACAAGCACAGAAGAAAAAGGTTTTCTTTCTTTTCTTTTGCTGCAAGAATAAATTGCATTAATATTTGACAGTTTGTGACAAACATGACACAAACCAGAAATATATATGCAGACAAGAGGAAAAAAAAATAAAATAATAAAAAAGAGAGAGACGAAGAAAAATAGAAAGAAAAAAAAAAGAAAAAAAAAAAAGAAATTATGCACTGTACAATGTCTGCATGCAAATTTTCTTCTTGGTCCATTGACAAGGTCCAGACCAAGCAGCAAGTACACCATTGCCTCCATGTCCTCCATTCGAAAATGACGTGAGCGCAGTTTCGTGCAGCTGTGTTATGACAACCCCGCCCACCATGAGTCGCTACTCTGGCTGGTGGAAAAGGTACCAAAACTGAGTAGTCGAGTCAAGTAAGGCTGGAACTGTGTAGTGGAAAAAGGGCCACTAGTAGATCTTGTGTGTTGTGCTCGAGAGGACATAACCAGCATGGATGATATATATGAGGGAAGCATTCCAATAATAGCTTTATAATAAACAGGTATGAGTGCAAATCCAGCCTTTCAATCAGAGAGGACCATCCCACCTGTTAGTAAAGGATGCAGTGATGTGTGTTGTAACTGTCACCGGTAATACATCTCAGTGCAGAGTGAAAAAACTGGTTTAAAGGTGGAAGCTGAAGCATGCCTGTACAACATGTCACCATAATCAAGCACTGATAAAAAAGTTGCCTCCACAGGGTTTTCCTGCAGTGGAGAGGAAAGCAGGATTTGATCCTGTAGAAAAAAGACAATCTTTTGTCAAAGTTTACTGGACAAATTTAAAATATGACTTTTAAAATAAACTTTCTCGTTAATCCAGATACTGAGATATTTATAAACCTTCACCCTTTCTATATTGGTATCTGCATTAGATGTGATGATGAGAGTTCTCAAGTCAATATGTTTGGCCCTGGAAAAGATCATGAATTAGGTTTTCTCTGCATTTAAAGGTGACATATCATGCAAAATGGACTTTTTAATGGTTCTCTACCTGAAATATGTTTCCCTGGCATGTCTACAAACCCCCCCGAGAATGAAAAAAATCCATTCTGCCCCTGTTCTGATTTCTCCACCTTTCTGTAAATGTGTGTGAAACGAGCCGTTTCAGTTTTCAGTGTTTTTGTTACGTAACAACAATATCCGGTCTGTTACGGAGTCAGAGCTCAGAGCTTGTTCAGCCCATAGACCAGGGGTGTCCAAACTTTTTTCAAAGAGGGCCACATATGATGTTGTCAGAATACCTCAGGGCCCGTGGCTCCTACTGAGACTTAGGAATCCCAAAAGTTATATATGAAATATTCATTTAATAACAATCATTTTAAATTTTGTCTCAATAAATCAGTAACTAGGTAGTCCTCAGTTCTCTACAAGCCATGTACACATGAGCAAACTTTATCTTCTTCTGGAGGAAAATCTTTTTCATTAGGATCAGGCAATGTGGGAAAAGTATTGTATCATTATTTTCCTATGGCAGGATCATGATCTAGATTTCATCACACTTCTTTTTTATGTGGTTTTTAAGACCTTTCTGACCAGCACGCAACATTTTAAGAACAAAATAATTATTTTCCTGAGTTCTGAACATTTTTGATGCACCAAATTTTGCCTTTTCTGCACAATTTCATAATTTGATCTTGTCTTTTGTTCTCTTTTGTGTCTTCTGAAGTTTTAGTGTTCATCAAGAACATTTTCACATCATGATAAAAACATTAATTTGAAAACTTGTCAACTTTAAGAGTCCTTATGTTTCTTCTTTATTGCCGTCTTGCAGAATTCCCAGAGCTTTGGCTTTAGACAGGTAGTCCATATGAAGCTTTTTGAGACGTTTCTGGAATGACTTTAGTTTTGTTTGTAGAAAGAAACTGTGATTAATTTCTTTGCTATAAATAACACAATTTAAGATGGAAGCTTGGGGCCATAAATAAATGGACCTGGGGCCGCAATTGGCCCCCGGGCCGTACTTTGGACACCCCTGCCATAGACTGTATAAAATGCAACTCAACCCCTCCTCCGTTTTTCATTCCCTGCACACGTGTGTGCTAACAAGGAGCTTAGGAGGGAGGCATGCTAGTTGTAGGCTGTCTTAATAAACACAAAGGTCGGTTTTACTCCCCACGTCTGCAGATTTGAAAATCTACTGGATGATTTTTATTTATCATGGAAAGTGCTAGCGCTAGTTAGCATAGCCACATAGCTACATGTTTGTAGCTGTGTACCAAGACACACGTCGACATACAAATAACAAATAAATATATGACAAATAAAACAACAAGAAACACTAAATCTGTGACCAATGGTTCAGAAAGGTCCTGCTGCAGGCGCCTCTCCATCAGGATCAGATTCTGGATCAAATTCAGAGGGTTGAAGTAACGCGGGTCTGTGAGCAGCCGTGTATATTCAGCCAACATGTAAACATTAGATCAACGTGCTGGAGAGCCGAGGGGATATCCACTTCCTGAGGGGGCGTGGTCAGAGAGAAAACAGGGCTGAAGAAGAGGGTTCTTCAGGCAGACCAAAATCTGATTTCAAAGTGTTTTTTTGAGCATAAACTTTAAAGACATGTTTTGGGGACCTCTTAGACCAATATATATTGATGAAAAAAGCGTGATATGTCACCTTTAAGACTAACCTATGTCTGGTGAGTGCAGCTTCTAATTCAGACAAGTAGCATTGGACAGAACGCACAGCAGTAATCAGCTCGCTTAAACTGGAAAGAAATCTAACAACCAAATTACAGCCAGAAATAAAAAGTATCTTCCTAAATTCTGGAAACTTGCAAATCTCACACAAACACTAAATCAATCCATGCTAACAGAATGATCCAACCAAGTCACAGTCACTATCAGGCCCTGTTGTTCTCCGAGTCCACTTCACTCCTCCCAGTTTACTGAGCCGGGTGAAGGGTTTCTATAGAGTCTGATGATGAACACGTGCACCTACGCACATTTTAAACACAATTTGAGGAAGTTTAATACTTATAATCCAGCACTTCTTAATACTCATGTAAATAAGTGATCAGCTAAAAAAGTGGTGTGGGGGTTAACTCTTTGATGTCAGAGTGATTCATATTATAAAGAGACAATACGTTACATCTGTGATTAGATCATTTGTCATCAATCTATAAGAGCATCTACGATTAATGTATATCTATCTTAAATGTTCATTTTTGGTGAAGATAAAACAGAAAGAGATGCAGCCTAAACATCACATTTCAATGTGTTAGATTATTCCTGTTCTCAGTATTCACAGGCCAGGCTTGCATGTTGGGCATACAGCTCCTGGGGTCAGCTCCTCATGATGGTGAAACCAAACCGCTGTGGGGTTGTGGAAAATGTGACTACAGTCCCGATGGACAGAGTAGTTCCCTCCAGACTGCTAATATGTCCGCTGTCACATCTGTGTTTCTAAATCATCATAAGTCAACACATCTGTCACATATTGGGTAATAACCCACAGCCAGCAAGAGAGGAACATCCAGGGTGGCCCCAGGGTGCACCCGGCCTTTCTCCCAATGACAGCTGGGAGAGGCTCCAGCACCCCTTGACCACGGATGGATGGATGATTGTGTTGTGATGTTACAACTCGATAATGTCAGTTAAAAAAATTATTCCAACCCTGTATGTAATAATAAATAGTGCAAAGGCAACATATTCCATATTGAACCTGGATGTGTTTGTTGTTTTATGAAATAGATATGCTGTATCTATACTCATTGTAAATGTGATGCCAGTTACATGTTTTTAAAAGATGGCAAAGGGACAGCAAAGCACAAAGAAAAGCTGTGATGCTTAAAGAAAAAAAAACAACCTTGAGGAGCATCTACCAACTAATGAGGTTCATGATCAGCACACAGCCATGAATAAAGAATGGTACCAGAACGTCCTCCGAGAGCAACTTCTCCCAACCATCCAAGGGCAGTTTGGTGATGAAGAATGCCTTTTCCAGCATGATGGAGCACCTTGCCATAAAGCAAAAGTCATAACAAAATGGCTCGGGGAACAAAACATTAAGATTTTGGGCCCTTGGCCAGGAAACTCCCCAGATCTTAATCCCATTGAGAACTTGTGGTCAATCCTCAAGAGGCGGGTGGACAATCAAAAACCCACAAATTCTGACAAACTCCAAGCATTGATTATGCAAGAATGAACTGCCATCAGTCAGGATTTGGTCCAGAAGTTGATTGACAGCATGCCAGGGAGAATTGCAGAGGTCTTGAAAAAGAAGGATCAACACTGCAAATATTGACTTATTGCATGAATTCTGTGTAATTCTCAATAAAAGCTTTTGATACTTATGAAATGCTTCTAATTGTATTTCATTATTCCTTAGAAACATCTGACAAAAACACCTAAAAACCCTGAAGCAGCAGACTTTGTGAAAATGTAATATTTGTGTCATTCTCAAAACTTTTGGCCATGACTGTAGACATGTTCCCATATGTCTCAAGTGCTCATCACTGTGATGGCAGATTATTCTTGAAAATGATTATAGGATTACAGGTTACATGAGAAATCTAAATTATACATTAATTTCCATCTGTCTTTTTATGAAATGTGCCATGCATCTACCATGTTTTATAAAGTATACATAGTAAGTAAAAGTAATAATAATAATAATAATAATAATAATGATGATAGTAATAATAGTAAAATAGTAATTATAATAATATTAATAATAATAATATTATTATTAATAATAATAATAATAATAATAATAATAATAATAATAATAATGATAAGGGTACAAAAAATATTAATTAAAAAATAAATATATATATAACATATATTCACTATGTACACTTCTACACTTCTATCTTGTGAATCAATAGTAAGGTAAGTTATTGCATGATAAAATTGCTCCAGGTTTTTAGGAGCACACACAGAATGAAAAACACACTTGGAGCGATTCAAATATGGGATGTTTACAGTCAGTTTGTTGATGTGAATCATAAATAATGAACAGGGTAGACAGAAACATAGTGTGCATTTCCAATCTTTGAGTACAACCGGTCTAACTAAACAGAGAATTTTCAGCTCATGGAAAATCTGCAGCCTCTTCAATAACATCTTAGGTTTTAATTGATTTACAAGCTTTTTTTATTCAATGCTTTTCGTTTAAAATCATTACCCCCTGTCTAAAGGTTAATAGCTGGAATAGAAAGAGGTAAAATTAAGAACACAGGAATAGAAAGAGCAGAAGAGATGGTGTTGGAGGGGCGAGAGAGTGAAAGAAGGGCATGAGGAGAAGCAGCCTGGGTTTAATTAAAGTGGACTGAGAGGCTGACTCCTCATTGATGTTAATGACTTGTATCAGCAGAGAACAGGGATTAATAACATGCTTTGTGTGTGTGTTAGAGAAGGAGATCAGCTGGCTGGACTTGTTTAATCCACTCAGGTATTGTGTAGAAAGACTTCACCATCCCCCTTTTATTTTCACACACAGAGAAGGGAGCAGTGGAGTATCCATGGCCTGCCCACACGAGAAGAAAGCCATCACTCCCGCTCACTGCCGAGCCTGAAACGAGACAGCAATCACAAACAGAGGACGGGATAATTAGATGGTAGGTGAAAGAATGAGAAGATATGAGACGGGTGAAGACATGATGACAGATGCTGAGAAAGATAGAGCTAATAGGATGAAGCTAAGCAGTGATCAGAGTCTGTGATACTGGTTCACTGATCTGCAACTGGGAAGAAAATACAGGAACAACTGGAAACCCAGACTGAGCAGTTTTTATCAACAGAGATGTCTTTATTGATCTCCAGGAGTGGGAAGCCTTCAATATAAAGCAACACATAGATCTGTTTCCTTTACCCAAGACAGCCATCTTTAGTCTGCACTAAACTCCAATCAGCAGCCGCTCCCTCTGAACAGAGCAGTTACTATAAGCTCCTTTTGAAATGAAGACAAGCAGTGGATACCGCTCTCACGCCTCTGCACTGAAGAAAGAGCTCGAGTGTTGAGAAGATTAGCCGAGGTTACGTGGCTTAGCTTGTGTTATGTGTCTGTTATTTATCCCTTTATGTTAACCAGATGTATTTTCTTAATGCTCTTTATGTGTCATGTAAAGCTCTTTGTGCTTTACAAATAATAACGCACTGTGCTGAGCTAAGTAAAGACGGCACTTTCAAGAGCTCAAACATGGAAATAGCTGTGTGGTGTGGATAGCTCACAACAATGAAAACAATGATTTTAATGCTACCAAAATTATGACCAAAATTCTACCAATCATTCATTGTTAGGAAACTGAGGGGGGGAATTATAACAGAATAAAGAATAAGAATAAGAATGCACACTACTGAAAAAGCCTATCTTGTCCTCTTCTCCAGGCGTTTGATACAAACTAGAGAGTTTAACCCTTGAAGACCTAGACCAGGGGTGTCAAACATACGGCCCGTGGGCCAAAACCGGCCCGCCAGAGGTTCCAATCCGGCCCGCGGGATGACTTTGCAAAGTGAAAAATTGCAGAGAAGACATTTACTGCAGTTGTTCAATAAAAGTAACTGCTATTTAAAATGTGTCCTCTAGGGGGCGCATATTATCAAACGGCTGACGGAGTGCACCTGAACGGCGCTCCAGGAGGAAAAAGAATATTTGCAGTTTGCATAATCCGGTTGAATTTCATTGACTTTTTAGAGCACTTCAAGATCCAATCATCACTAAAGTTTATGTATATGTAGAAGCGGTGGATCCACTATTTTCGAAAGGAGCCTCATACAGTGCATGTGCTCTCCATACATGTGGGTGTGTCATAGGTGCGCTCCTTCACTACTAACACTAGCACTACTGTGTCAGATGACTGGGAAACCTGTGTGCTCTGTGTTTTTCGCAGCAGTTTTCAGTCCCTAAAGAATATCACATTTGGCCCGACTAGGAGACTCATCATGGTAAAAAAAAAGTACTATATTTTGTGAAAAGATAGTTCATTAAAAGTGAAAATTTAATGAATGTACTTGTACTTTTTTGTGATAAAACAAAGGGACAAATTTGGAGTTGTCGTTATTTATGGGGTTATTATGGTCCGGCCCTCTTGAGATCAACTCGTGCTATTTGTGGCCCCTGAACTGAAATGAGTTTGACACCCCTGACCTAGACCATCCATCCATTCATCCATCCATTATCTTGACCGCTTATCCCATTAGGGGTCACGGGAGGGCTGGAGCCTATCCCTGCTGGCTTCGGGCGGAAGGCAGGGTACACCCTGGACAGGTCGCCAACCTATCACAGGGCTAACACAGAGAGACAGACAACCATTCATGCACACACTCACACCTACGGGCAATTTAGAGTGATCAATCAACCTGAGCATGTTTTTGGATTGTGGGAGGAAGCCGGAGAACCCGGAGAGAACCCACGCATGCACGGGGAGAACATGCAAACTCCACACAGAAAGGCACCCGCCCGGCGATTCGAACAAGGAACCTTCTAGCTGTGAGGCAACAGCGCTACCCACTGCACCACCGTGCAGCCCGACCTAGATCAGGGGTACTCAATTACAAATCTTAAAGGGCCACAAATATTTTTTTCAATGAGCCAAAGGTCCATTTAATGAGGTCGGTCAGACCATATGCAATAATACTGTAATATTCAAAACAAAATGTCCTTTTCATTCAAAATAACAACAAAAATATGAACTCCAGTTTTACTCATAAGTTTACATTCCCTGGCAGAATGTGTGATTTTTTTTGGCCAGTTTTAAGAGAATATGAAAGACAAGAGAAACACTTTTTTTTCACTCATGGTTAGTGGTTGTGTGAAGCAAATTATTATCAATATCATATTGACAACAGAAACTACCCAATAAATCATCAATTCTGCCAGGGTATGTATACTTATGAGCACAACTGTAAATGTTGTTGTTGTGTTTTTGTGTCATAGATGTGTCAAGAGTCCTGCTTGAAGCTTGATATGATGATTTCAGTGCATTTATTTTGTAGTTCTTACCTCTGAATTTTGAGGAAATGTCTCTTCAAAATTCCTCTGCTTCTTCTCATAATGCCGTTTCAAATTGGAAATCTTCAGCACAGCTATAGTCTCCTGGCATATTAAGCACGTGGGTCTTGTGGTGGTTGGAGGGTGAGTGAATTCAAAAGTTTCACTCGCTTCAATTGCTGATTTTCACCGTCCACTTTTCTTTGAGCAGCAAACTTGGAACACACCTTTTATGTGCATTCTAGGGGCAAAGTGCCAATATGTGAACTGCTCCATAAACAAAAGTGAAAGTTAAAAATTGCACTTGCAGCAGTGGACTCTAAGTGACCCAGTAACAGCCTGTCTGTGTATCGTTGACATGGAGACAAGTCCCGGTAAACACGCGGTGACCCGACCAAAACACAGAGTAAAGGGATAACAGTTCAGGGGCCACAAATAGGCAGCCCGGGGGTCGCCTATTGAGGGCCTCTAACCTAGACCATTTTCGGGGGCGCCAGACTCTACTGAATTTATTTTGAATATGCTGAATGAGACAAATGTGGTATCAATGGAAAGCTGAGAATGTATGCTGTAACTAAGTTTTAAAGGTGACATATCACGCTTTTTTCATCAATATATATTGGTCTAAGAGGTCCCCAAAACATGTCTTTAAAGTTTATGCTCAAAAAAACACTTTGAAATCAGATTTTGGTCTGCCTGAAGAACCCTCTTCTTCAGTCCTCCTCAGAACAGTCTGTTTTCTCTCTGACCACGCCCCCTCAGGAAGTGGATGTGCCTCGGCTCTCCAGCACGTTGATCTAATGTTTACATGTTGGCTGAATATACACGGCTGCTCACAGACCCGCGTTACTTCAACCCTCTGAATCTGATCCAGAATCTGATCCTGACGGAGAGGCGCCTGCAGCAGGACCTTTCTGAAGGATTGGTCACAGATTTAGTGTTTCTTGTTGTTTTATTTATCAGTATGTCGACGTGTGTCTTGGTACACAGCTACGAACATGTAGCTATGTGGCTATGCTAGCTAGTGCTAGCACTTATCCATGATAAATAAAAATCATCCACTAGATCTTCAAATCTGCAGACGTGGGGAGTAAAACCGACCTCTGCCAGAAAGGCAGCAGGACCTTTCTGAACCATTGGTCACAGATTCTGTGTTTCTTGTTGTTTTATTTGTCAGTATGTCGACATGTGTCTTGGTACACAGCTACAGCTACAGCTATGAACATGTAGCTATGTGGCTATGCTAATTAGCGCTAGCACTTATCCATGATAAATAAAAATCATCCACTAGATCTTCAAATCTGCAGACGTTGGAAGTAAAACCGACCTTTGTGTTTATTAAGACAGCCTACAACTAGCATGCCTCCCTCCTAAGCTCCTTGTTAGCACATGTGTGCAGGTAATGAAAAACGGAGGAGGGGATTCAGTATTATTTTATACAGTCTATGGGCTGAACAAGCTCCGAGCTCTGACTCCGTGACAGACCGGATATTGTTGTGACGTAACAAAAACACTGAAGTCTGAAACGGCTCGTTTCACACACATTTACAGAAAGGTGTAGAAATCAGAACAGGGGCAGAATGGATTCTTTTCATTCTCGGGGGGTTTGCAGACATGCCAGGGAAACATATTTCAGGTAGAGAACCATTAAAAAGTCCATTTTGCATGATATGTCACCTTTAAAGCTTGTTGATAGTCATTAGCAGTTCAAAAGTTATAAGTAATTTAAGAACTAGTAGCCGGTGGAGGCTGTTTAGGTCTGTGAGGGCCACACACGTCAGAATGAAGCAACCATTCTAGTTTTTGCACATCTGTCCACCACAATATTTCAGGCTTTTTACAGACAATTTGTTGAAACAATATCCCTCTGAGGTCATCATATTTTGTACAGTAGAAAAGAAAATGGGACTCTGTTTCCACTTCATTCAAATCACACAACTCACAGTCTGTTTTCTTCTAGGATATTTTTGAATCAACTGACCTCAATGACCAGAGGAAGAATACCAGATCTTAACTGTGCAACCAAAGATCTTTGGCTTCTAGATAAACAAGACGTTATTGAATAAACCCAGGAGTCTGGATGAGGATTTTTATCATAAGCCATTTCCTGTGATACTCCCAAACAGCATCAGCAAAGTATGCAACAAAAGGTACGAGGCAAACTGTGCCACCAATGGAGGCCAGAATTTCTTTTGGGACCCAAAAACTTCTATTTTATTTTTGATTTTTAGCAAATTGAGCCATTTTTGGGGGAGGTTTTGTTATGTTTTTGGCCTTTTTGCCTTTATTTTATAGGACAGCTGAAGAGAGACAGGAAGTGTGGGGAGTAGAGAGTGGGGGAGGACATGCAGGAAATGGTCGACCGGCCGGGAACTGAACCGGCGACCCCTGCGACGAGGACTGTAGCCTCTGTATGTGGGGCGCTTAGACCACTGGGCCCCAAATTGTAGCAGGTCGTTTCTGTTTTCGAAACAGCCTGCTACATACTACCTACGAATGTAGTAGGCAGTAGGTACTCCCTACTACATATTACATACTCTGTTTGAATTTAGTATGTAGTCTGACTGTTCTGTTGGATCTGGTCTGCAGGATGCTGGGTCAGACGTCACTGGATTTCCGGTTTCGAAAAGCGGAAGTAAACAACGGCCAAGCCTGCTTATGATTTAAAAAATTGAGAAGTGGTTTATATGGAATTCAATAACTTTGTGGGAAACAGTACGTGAGGGAGACTGGTCCGATGCAGACTGAGACATGTTCCAGAATCAGTAGACCTCTGGGTAGTTTTGGCATACTGCAGATTTTGTTCTTGTTCACATACTACATACTGAATTTAGACCAAATCAGTACGTACTGCTAGTCTAGTAGGAGGTTTGAAAACAGCCATAGTCTAATGGATATCAGTATGTAAGGCCCAGCTGCCTCCAGATACTGCTGTAGAGGAAGGAAACGGGAGCAGAGAGAATAAACAGGCCATAAAAATACTTCCATTAGCTGAAAGACACTAAAAGACATGTAAGTGTTGAGGGAACCTTTGAGTAGTTTATTACATCTGGGTTTATCAGTCTTAAACAAGTCTTTGTGATGTTTTACTCAGGTGGACCCAACAGTGAGTTACAGACAGGCTGTAGGTGGTAAAGGATGACTGAACAGGATCTAAAAAAAATAGCTTTTCCAAACTGTGGCGAGTTACAGGGTGGAGGTGGAATGAGAAAGAAACACTGAGACACTCGGTAGTCTTCTGAGATAGCTCGAGAAAGCTTCGACTGCGCTGGCAGCTTGACGGAGTCAGGCTGGAGTAGACGAGCAGGCACTGATTGGCACTGATGAGGGACAGCTGTGAGGAGTTAGAGAGACACCTCCACACAACACACCTCCAGACACAGCAGGAACAAAACATAAAACCTCCCCACAGGAAATGCACCAAACCTGCACAAATACTGACTGAGGAAACATTAGAGAATCAAACTCAGAAGAGGGAAAACCTGTGTATTTATAAGCATGCTAATTTTGATCGAACAGTTTTGACTAAGATAAACAAGTACCCTTATGTCTGAGTCATCCTTTAATCTTTCAGTGTCCAGTACGTCTGTTGAGCCATCTGTCACTCTGTGCAGTCACATGCATGGTGATGTTACACTCTGCACTAATCTACTGCACTTTTTGATCACTGACAACCATTAGAACCAGTAAACTATAGATCAATCAATCTGTATTTATACAGCACCAAATCCCAACAAATGTTCTCCTCAGACTCTTTCCAAACAGAGCAGGTCTAGACCATACTCTGTGTTCTATTATTAACAAAGACCCAACATCAAGACAGGATCAGATCCAGTCCCATCTTACAGACAGGACTCAGTCTGATCTCATCTTAATCCACCATGAGCAGAGCACTTTGCAGCATTTAGCAGGTTACAGTGGCAAGGACAAACTTCCTTTAACAGGCAGAAACCTCCAGCAGGACCAGACTCATGTTAGACACACATCTGCTGAGACCGTGTTGGAGAGAGGGATAGAGGGAGATGAAGAGAGATAGAGAGAGATGATAGTGGTGAGATGGATAGTAGTAGTTGTAGCAGCTGGAGTCTGGCACGTCCACAGCAGCAGAGATCCAGAGGAACCTAGGAGACGAGGGAGCTCAGGGACCCCAGAAAGGTCTATGGTTAGTGACTTTAACAGACACAGCTGGAGGGCCTCCCTCTGTGATGGTCCACTGTAAAAGATAGCTCAGGTACTAAATGAGTGAATGTGTGACTGAGGCCTGAAGGGTTTGCAACAGCTTCATCCTGGGCTGAAATACTCTGACTGTCAGGGCCAGAAAGTATAGTAGGAGGACGAATGCTTCCCTTTTAAATGTTCTCACACAAACGCCAACCAGAGAGCTTAAGTAAATGGACATTCTCCCATTCACACCACATTCACTCACTGATGGTAGAGGCTGCTACAGTAAGGGACCATCAGTATTAATCTCATTCATACACATTCACATACCGCTGAACAACAGAGGGAGCAGTTTGGGGTTCAGTGTCTTGCCCAGGGGCACTACGGCATGTGACTGCCAGAGCTGGGATCGAACCGCCAACCTCCCAACTGATAGATGACTGACTCTACCCACTGAGCCACAGCCACCCTGCTTTCTGTTTTTCTGTCCCTAAACTCTGAACTCTCTGCCTCTGTAAATCAGAATGGTGAGCTTTTTATTAAAGGTCAACTCAGTAGATACCTTTTTAATGTGGCTTTAAATTTGGAGTTATTTATTTTTAGCCTGCATTATTATAATAATAATAATAATAATAATAATAATAATAATAATAATAATAATAATAATAATAATAATAATAATGGTAATAATAAAAAATAATTATTATTATCCTAACTATAATAATAATAATAATAATAATTATTATTATTATTATTATTATTATTATTATTATTATAACTATAATAATAATAATAATCATTATTATCCTTACAACAATAATAATAAGAATAAAAATAAAAATACTTATTATCCTTATTTTTATTATTATTATCATTATTATAGTTATTATGATTATTATTATTATTATTATTATACTATTACGGTTATTATTTTTATTATTGATATTATAATAATTGTTATTTTATAGTAAAGATAATAATAGTAATTGTTATTATTATTATTGTTTGACCAACATTCTTTAATCTTATTTATTTTGTCATCTATTTATTTCTTCTATTTATCTGATACTTTTAAATTTAACTCCATTTTTTCCTACCATTATTTATTTTATTAATTTTACTGTATTGGTTTTATTTTTATTTTTAAGTATTTTTTATGCTTGTGTCTTTTATCATTTTACCCATTTCTGTCATTTTCTGTCTCTCTGGTTTTGTGTGAAGCAGTTTGGGCTGCATGCTTGTCTGTATGAAAGGTGCTGTATAAATAAAGTTGAGTTGAGTTGAGGAGATATCTATGAGTGACATAACTCTAAAAATGTGAAGTACGGGTTTGGGATTGGGAAAAAATCAGTACCCCACTGTGCCAGTAACGCAGTCGGCTTTTAATTGGAGAAACAGATTGATACCCAGGAAAAGTCAATTGGATGCAAACAACCACCTACAGTGATGTGGAATGACCCCATGCTGCATGTCACTGTGTCTGGAGTGTGTTTTCCCACTGTGGGAACAAATCAAAGAGGAACAAAGACAGAAAACTGTGAAAATAAAGAGACACATGGGTGAGAGAAGAAGGCAGAGGGAAGGACTGAAGAGCCTCAGCATCCTGAGTATATGCTGGGACCATTAGAAAATACCCTGGGATTCATACATTCTGACCTTGGATTGTGGAGAGAGGGATTCCCCCTCCAAGAAGTGAATAACAAGTGCTGTTCATGAGAGCAGAGGAGTATGAGGACACCTCGACCGTATGTTGGAAACTCACGAGTACAGTCACAGAAACAGACGGCTACCGTTACAAACCCCTTTGATGTGTTTGATGAGCTGCTCTCAAAGGCATCACCACAGGGCTGAGCCAGAGATGCAGCGAGAACAAAAGATGACAGACTGGGGTAGATGAAGTGAAGGAGACAGAGGGAAGGGAGGATGACAGCAGGGTGAGAAGAAAGAAGGAGGGAAAGAACACAGATAATAACCTTTCCCTATCTGAGCCATGAAAGACGTGGGGTAAATTTAAGTTGTGTTCATGTTTCTGTGTGAAGAGGTAAGGCACCCCTCTTTACCTGCTCATCCAAACACAGCAGGGGTCTGATCTGAATGTACAAGACTAGTTTTAATTTGCAGAATGAAGCAAATGAAGACACACACTTCCTGTTATCTCTAACACGTTATAATGACCAGCATCTGTAAACAGTAAATCAATCAGTCAATCAATCTTTATTTGTATAGCGCCAAATCACAACAAACATTATCTCAAGACTCTTTTACAAACATAGGAGGTCTAGACCACTCTATGTCAAATTATGAACAGAGACTCAACTTCAAGACAGGATAAGACTCAGTCTGACCCCACCTTAATCCACCATGAGCATTGCACCTCGCAGTATTTAGCTAGTTACAGTGGAGAGGACAAACTTCCTTTTAACAGGCAGAAACCTCGAGCAGAACCAGACTCATGTTAGACAGCCATCATGCCTCGACCGAGTTGGGTCTGGAAAGACAGATAGAGGGGAGTAAGAGAGAGAAGTGATAGTGATGAGACGAGTCGTAGAAGCTGTTGCCGCTGGAGTCCAGCACGTCTGTATCAGCTGGAGTCCAGATCGTCCACAGCAGGAGGACGTCTACGGCAGCTCAGAGGAATCTACGAGACAAGGGAGCTCAGGGACTCCAGAAAGGTCTATGGTTAGTAACTTTAATGGGACAGGCAGAGTTAAAGTAAGTGATGAGGGGGTTGGGGGGAAGAGGGTGAGCTAGGATCCCAGTGTGTCAGTGTGCCAGTTCCCCCGGCAGTCTAGGCCTATAGCAGCATGACAAAAGTTGGTCCAAGCCTGATCCAGCTCTAACTATAAGCTTTGTCAAAAAGGAAAGTTTTAAGCCTACTCTTAAAAGTGGAGAGGGTGTCTGCCTCCCGGACCCTGACTGGTAGATGATTCCAAAGGAGAGGGGCCTGATAACTGAAGGTTCTACCTCCCATACTACTTTAAGACATTTTAGGTACAACTAGCAGGCCTGCATGTTGGGAGCGTAGAGTTCTAGAGGGGTAATAGGGCACTATGAGCTCTTTAAGATACGAGGGTGTCTGATTTTTAAGAGCTTTGTAGGTTAAAAGAAGGATTTTAAATTCTATTCTACATTCTATGTGGAGTCAGTGTAGAGAAGCTAACACTGGAGAGATGTGCTCCCTCTTCCTAGTTTTAGTCAATACTCGAGCTGCGGCGTTTTGAACTAGCTGAAGAATCTTTAGAGACTTATTGGGGCAGCCTGATAAGAGGGAGTTACAGTAATCTAACCTGGATCTGTAAACAGTGAATCAATCAATCAATCAATCTTTATTTGTATAGCGCCAAATAACAACAAACGTTATCTCAGGACGCTTTACAAACATAGGTCTAGACCCAGTGGCGCCGTATAGGGGGGGGGGGAGTTAGGATGATTCTAAGGGCTCATGACTGACAGGGGCCCCGAAAATAATAATAAAAATAATGAAATAATCATAATTAATATTTTATTCAGAATAAGGCAGTCCCTCCAGGATTTCTCAGATTTTTTTTGTGATTGTTGCGTCCCAAAAAGCCTGATTTTGCGACAGCTTTTTGAAAAAATTGCGGTGAAAGTTGCTTTTTTTTTTTTTTTGCTTTTTTCCCCACATCTCAGGGGCAAGTAAATACGCTAAATTACAGTTGTTTTTAGAAAGCATTCTTGATGTGACCACTGTGACCATATTTTGATTCTCTTGATCCACAGAAAAATGCCATGAAAGGGCTGTATTGCACATTTACGACGGTCCCTGAATGCACCTGCAGTGACAGGCGCACTGGACAGACAGTCAGTTCATGGCGCTCTGAAATGCATCTTCATCTTTGATGACGAGGAGTTGATCAAACTTACTAAATGTGTCTGATGTTTCACCAAACTGGAATAAATCAAGATGTAGACGCAGAGTTTTTTACTGTCATAGCGGCAAAAACATCAAACATCAAATATTAAACAGACGTCCGTATTAACAGACGTATTAAACAGCTCTTCGAGGATGAGGACCAGGCAGTGCTACTACAGACTGAGGCAGACATTAGTGCACCTTCGTTGGCTGAAAAGGCCAAGAATGAGCTGCAGATCTACCAGAGCTTCCCGGCAGTCCTTAGCCCTGTGCATCCCCTCTTGTGGTGGTGGCAGAAAAGGGATCAGATGCCTTTGCTGGCCAGCTTGGCCAAAAAATATCTGTGCGTTCAAGCCTCTTCCACTCCTTCAGAGCGAGTTTTCTCGACAGTCAGTGTGGAGCGGGCTCGGCTCTTGCCAGAGAAAGTTGACATGTTAGTGTTCTTGAAAAAGAACTGCACAAGGAACGAGGATGAACAGTAAATGTAGTTCACAGCAAAGCGGTTGCTTCACTTTCTTTTGTATTTTGTAATACTTCAGTTTGTAAATATTATACCTTTATTTATTTTTACTCCATCCTCTTTTGCTTATTTGTTTTAAACTTATTTGCCCTCCATGGACCCCCATCAAATATTATTTTCCAGAGGGGAAAGGGAAGGAATAGGAGGACATAGAGCTGGGTCTTAATTTGTGCATTATTGCACTGCATAGTATTAGTTAATTTATTAAGTTGTAGTTAAAGGTGACATATCACGCTTTTTTCATCAATATATATTGGTCTAAGAGGTCCCCAAAACATGTCTTTAAAGTTTATGCTCAAAAAAACACTTTGAAATCAGATTTTGGTCTGCCTGAAAAACCCTCTTCTTCAGCCCTCCTCAGAACAGTCTGTTTTCTCTCTGACCACGCCCCCTCAGGAAGTGGATGTGCCTCGGCTCTCCAGCACGTTGATCTAATGTTTACATGTTGGCTGAATATACACGGCTGCTCACAGATCGCATTACTTCAACCCTCTGAATCTGATCCAGAATCTGATCCTGACGGAGAGGCGCCTGCAGCAGGACCTTTCTGAAGGATTGGTCACAGATTTAGTGTTTCTTGTTGTTTTATTTGTCAGTATGTCGACGTGTGTCTTGGTACACAGCTACAGCTATGTGGCTATGCTAATTAGCGCTAGCACTTATCCATGACAAATAAAAATCATCCACTAGATCTTCAAATCTGCAGACGTGGGGAGTAAAACCGACCTTTGTGTTTATTAAGACAGCCTACAACTAGCATGCCTCCCTCCTAAGCTCCTTGTTAGCACAAACGTGTGCAGGGAATGAAAAACAGAGGAGGGGTTGAGTTGTATTTTATACAGTCTATGGGCTGAACAAGCTCCGAGCTCTGACTTCCTGTTACAGACCGGATATTGTTGTTACGTAACAAAAACACGGAAGTCTGAAACGGCTCGTTTCACACACATTTACAGAAAGGTGGAGAAATCAGAACAGGGGCAGAATGGATTTTTTTCATTCTCGGGGGGTTTGTAGACATGCCAGGGACACATATTTCAGGTAGAGAACCATTAAAAAGTCCATTTTGCATGATATGTCACCTTTAATTGTAGTTAAGAGTTTTCATGTTGAAGAAATGTATATATAAACAGTTTGATGTTGTTTTGATATGTTTGTTTAAGTTTATATATTGAGAAATAAATATGTTAAATTAAAACATTTTATACATAAACACACACAAAAAAGTACCGAAAATTGGTACCGTTGAGTACCGGTACCGGTTCACAGGTACCGGGTATCGGTACCGTATCGGTTCAAATGTGAAAGGTACCCATCCCTACTCAGGTATCAACCTTGATGATGCACAGAAAGTGTATAATTACCAGCACTCACGAGCCCGACAGGTGATTGAGAACAGCTTTGGGGTACTGGCTGCATGTTGGAGAATTCTGTGACAGTGATGAGACGAGTAGTAGTAGCTGTTGCCGCTGGAGTCCAGCACGTCCGTATCAGCTAGAGTCTGGAACGTCCACAGCAGGAGGACGTCTACGGCAGCTCAGAGGAACCTACAAGACAAGGGAGCTCAGGGACTCCAGAAAGGTCTATGGTTAGTAACTTTAATGGAACAGGGAGAGTTAAAGTAAGTGATGAGGGGGTTTGGGGGGGAAGGGGGTGAGATAGGATCCCAGTGTGTCAGTGCGCCAGTTCCCCCAGCAGTCTAAGCCTATAGCAGCATAACTAAGAGCTGGTCCAAGCCTGATCCAGCTCTAACTATAAGTTTTATCAAAAAGGAAAGTTTGAAGCCTACTCTTAAAAGTAGAGAGGGTGTCTGCCTCCCGGACCCTGACTGGTAGATGATTCCTAAATTGTCATTTACTTTAGTGAGGCCATGTTTCTCAGTCGGAAAAGAGTGGCTTGCCCACTTTAGGCCAGAGGAGAGTCTTTGCCCCAAGTGGAGGAGTTTAAGTATCTCGGGGACTTGTTCATGAGTGAGGGGAAGAGGGAGCGAGATCGACAGACAGATTGGGGCAGTGTCTGCAGTGATGTGGACGCTGTACCGGTCTGTTGTGGTGAAGAGAGAGCTGAGCCAGAAGGCCAAGCTCTCAATTTACCAGTCATTCTACGTTCCAACCCTCACCTCTGGTCACGAGCTGTGGGTAGTGACCGAAAGAACAAGATCGTGTATACAAGCGGCTGCAATGAGCTTTCTCCGCAGGGTGTCTGGGCTCAGCCTTAGAGATAGGGTCAGGAGCTCAGACATCCAGGAGAGGCTCAAAGTAGAGCTGCTGCTCCTCTGCATCCAGAGGAGCCAGATGAGGTAGTTCAGGCATCTGGTCAGGATGCCTCCCGGACGTCTCCCTGGGGAGGTGTTTCGGGCATGTCCGTCTGGAAGGAGGCGAAGGAAGACCCAGGACACGCCGGAGAGATTATATCTCTCAGCTGGCCTGGGAAAGCCTCTGTGTCCTCCCAGAAGAGCTGGTGGAAGTGGACAGGGAGAGGAGTGTCTGGGCTTCCCTGCTGAGACTGCTGCCCCCGCGATCCGGACCAAGAGAAGCGGAGGAAGATGGGTGGATGGATGGATGAACAACAGTTAAATAAAAAGGAGAAACGGAAGAGAGAGAAAGATGGCTAACATGAAGAGCACTTCACGGCTGAGGAGTTAATGTAAAACAAACAGAATATTTAACAGCGATTCAGAAAAGTTGTGATTGTGTTTTAACTTCTTTCACATTTGAAGAGAAACTTCCTTTAAAGGCACACATGAAGAACTTTCCTGGTTCTGTGTGTTTGATTCCATTTCATCAAGAGAACTGACTGTGAGTGATATCATGAAATGTAAACAGCTCAATATGTTTGGGGGAAAAGCACTGGTCTGTTTCAGGAGAGAAAGGCAACGTTGGTTGAGGCTCCAGAGGCTGTGCTGTGGGATGAGTGTTGTGGAGCCTCTGAGTGATAGCCTTTCATCGTCAAGGAAAATTAACCTTCAATCAGCAGCAAGGTGTGGGTGGGTTGTGACAAGGCATGACAAATGAAGACGGCATCTATTTCCACTCTGATACAAAGAGTATGGAGGAAGAAAATGTTCATGAGGTTAATTTGTGATTATAATAAGTCGAGTGTGAGTGGTAGTTAGTCTCTGCATGTCCGCCCTGTGATAGCTGGACACAAATGCAGTAGATCTTTACTGATAGATAACAGCAATCTACTGTGAGACAGGCAGACCACATCATTTTACATATAAACACTGGACTTCATGCAATGGTCATACAATGTAGTCACATCCTCCATATAGTTCGGCACACATTCACTGTGGCATCATTAGATAAGCTTCTGCAATGTCACAACATTTATTTCCATCCAGAGTTGCATTCATTTTCTACAAAGATCTTCTACCAAGACTCACAAAGTCTTCTCCAGCACACACCATGATGCTCAATGGGGCTGAGGTCTGGGCTCTGTGGTGGTCAATCCATGTGTGAACATTAAGTCTCAAGCCTAAAAAAAAAGACCATATACGGACTCCAGACCGTTTAAAGATCGTATAGATCAGAATTACTCATCGATAATGGATGTAAGCTATACACAGCCACTTATCAGTGATCCATGTCGACTACAACAGGACTTTAAGATGATCACTGTGTCAGAAGGTAACAGGACTTTAAGATGATCACTGTGTCAGAAGGTAACAGGACTTTAAGATGATCACTGTGTCAGAAGGTAACAGGACTTTATGATGATCACTGTGTCAGAAGGTAACAGGACTTTATGATGATCACTGTGTCAGAAGGTAACAGGACTTTATGATGATCACTGTGTCAGAAGGTAACAGGACTTTAAGATGATCACTGTGTCAGAAGGTAACAGGACTTTATGATGATGTCAGAAGGTAACAGGACTTTAAGATGATCACTGTGTCAGAAGGTAACAGGACTGTAAGATGATCACTGTGTCAGAAGGTAACAGGACTTAAAGATGATGTCAGAAGGTAACAGGACTTTAAGATGATGTCAGAAGGTAACAGGACTTTAAGATGATGTCAGAAGGTAACAGGACTTTAAGATGATCACTGTGTCAGAAGGTAACAAGACTTTAAGATGATCACTGTGTCAGAAGGTAACAGGACTTTAAGATGATCACTGTGTCAGAAGGTAACAGGACTTTAAGATGATGTCAGAAGGTAACAGGACTTTAAGATGATCACTGTGTCAGAAGGTAACAGGACTTAAAGATGATGTCAGAAGGTAACAGGACTTTAAAATGATCACTGTGTCAGAAGGTAACAGGACTTTAAGATGATCACTGTGTCAGAAGGTAACAGGACTTTAAGATAAGATCACTGTGTCAGAAGGTAACAGGACTTAAAGATGATCACTGTGTCAGAAGGTAACAGGACTTAAAGATGATGTCAGAAGGTAACAGGACTTTAAGATGATGTCAGAAGGTAACAGGACTTTAAGATGATGTCAGAAGGTAACAGTACTTTAAGATGATCACTGTGTCAGAAGGTAACAGGACTTTAAGATGATGTCAGAAGGTAACAGGACTTTAAGATGATCACTGTGTCAGAAGGTAACAGGACTTTAAGATAAGATCACTGTGTCAGAAGGTAACAGGACTTTAAGATGATCACTGTGTCAGAAGGTAACAGGACTTTATGATGATGTCAGAAGGTAACAGGACTTTAAGATGATCACTGTGTCAGAAGGTAACAGGACTGTAAGATGATCACTGTGTCAGAAGGTAACAGGACTTAAAGATGATGTCAGAAGGTAACAGGACTTTAAGATGATGTCAGAAGGTAACAGGACTTTAAGATGATGTCAGAAGGTAACAGGACTTTAAGATGATCACTGTGTCAGAAGGTAACAAGACTTTAAGATGATCACTGTGTCAGAAGGTAACAGGACTTTAAGATGATCACTGTGTCAGAAGGTAACAGGACTTTAAGATGATGTCAGAAGGTAACAGGACTTTAAGATGATCACTGTGTCAGAAGGTAACAGGACTTAAAGATGATGTCAGAAGGTAACAGGACTTTAAAATGATCACTGTGTCAGAAGGTAACAGGACTTTAAGATGATCACTGTGTCAGAAGGTAACAGGACTTTAAGATAAGATCACTGTGTCAGAAGGTAACAGGACTTAAAGATGATCACTGTGTCAGAAGGTAACAGGACTTAAAGATGATGTCAGAAGGTAACAGGACTTTAAGATGATGTCAGAAGGTAACAGGACTTTAAGATGATGTCAGAAGGTAACAGTACTTTAAGATGATCACTGTGTCAGAAGGTAACAGGACTTTAAGATGATGTCAGAAGGTAACAGTACTTTAAGATGATCACTGTGTCAGAAGGTAACAGGACTTTAAGATGATGTCAGAAGGTAACAGGACTTTAAGATGATCACTGTGTCAGAAGGTAACAGGACTTTAAGATAAGATCACTGTGTCAGAAGGTAACAGGACTTTAAGATGATCACTGTGTCAGAAGGTAACAGGACTTTAAGATGATCACTGTGTCAGAAGGTAACAGGACTTTAAGATGATCACTGTGTCAGAAGGTAACAGGACTGTAAGATGATCACTGTGTCAGAAGGTAACAGGACTTTAAGATGATCACTGTGTCAGAAGGTAACAGGACTTTAAGATGATCACTGTGTCAGAAGGTAACTCACTAACATTGGGCCTCATTCACTAATACACGTGTAGAAATGTTCTTACTCTGCACATTAAATAAGTGCTTATGCAAAATCACTGTCAGATTCATGACACGTGTGTACCAGCCAATTTTGTTCTCACCACCTTGCGTATATTAATGAATCAGAATCATTCTTAATTGGACAGACAGGTTCCTGCAACCTGCAATCAGCATACTACCACGCCCTGATTTATCCATATATGGACATGCGTTCGGTGCATCAAGACGCTGAATTACACCTCGGCAGAAATAGAGGTGATTGTTTCGGAGGCTGAGGCAAGAAAACCAACACCTTTCAGTATCAGCAGGAGGAGTCACCATGACAAAAACAAAATGAAGCGTGGGTTTATTACTGAGGCTGTTAATGCTGTCTCTCTTGAGGTTTGCACCGTGGCTCAGGCTAAGAAAAAATGGTTTGATATTAAAGTGGACGCAAAAAAAGACTAGCAGAACAGAAAAGAAGGAAGGAATATGGAGGAGGACAAGGACCACCTGATCTGACAGCTCAGGATTAAAGAACGCCTGCGATTATTGGAGACACCTCCATATCAGGAATATGTTCCTGACATGAGGGATAAAGTGATGATATTCAACCGTCACCTAATGGTCATTCATTTAATTTAATGAACACAGCACGCCAGAAATATCTGTCACACTTTCTCAGGGATGTAGAGTAACTTCCCACCAGCTGTGTCCAAACTCATCCAACGAGCCTTCAGCAGCCCAAATGTGTGCTCTACTACGGCATGCGTGTGGGCATGGACGTTGTGAGAACGCACCTCTTGGGGGGAGGGGGGTTCGGGACTCGCAAATGGAGACATAAGCCATATCTCATGTATAAACAACATTTTAGCATGAACAGAGAGACTTAAGCTAAATATAACATAAAATATGCTCACCAACTAGCCATCCATTTCTTAGGGCAGGGGTTCCCAAAGTGGGGTCCAGACTACCAGGGGGGTCGCGAGACACAAATGGGGGGTCGTGAGATGTCTTCCAGAGTGTTTTTTTAAAAGTTGTCTAATAGTACATTTCTACGGAAGAGGATTAGGGCTACTGAAAAAAAAAAAATTAAGGTCAAATTATTGTTATTTTTTTATTATTCTGAGAAATAAATCAGAATTCTGAGATTAAAGTCAGAATTCTGAGTTCTGAGAATAAAGTCAGAATTCTGACTTTAATCTCAGAATAATAATAAAAAAAAAAAAATTTGACTTTAATTATTTATTTTTTTCAGTGGCCCTAATCCTCTTCCGTACATTTCACCCATTATAATAAAAAAACATTTTTTTTCTATTACTGAAAGTAGTTTAAACATGTCATGCATTAGTTCAAAGAGTATGTGTTTACATTTTCTGAGAAAGTTGGTCGTCATCATTTATGCATACGCATTGTCTGAGGAAGTTCTATTTTTGTTTGCAGTGTAAGAACAAATTCAAGTAAGAATATATTGATGAATCCCAGATTTGTGCTTCAACGTTTGTACGCACGGTTTAAGCACGTATGTATGAATGAGGCCCAATGTGAGCCCAATGAATCCTGGCCTTGTCATCTTGGAATAAGCCCGTACCATCAGGGAAGAAAAACTCCATTGATGGAAAGACCGGGTCCTTCAGTATACTCAGGTAGTCAGCTGACCTCATTCTTTTGGCACATTAGGTTGCTGAGCCTGGACCTGACCAACTACAGCAACCCCAGATCATAACACCGCCCCCACAGGATTGTACAGTAGGCTCGAGGTATGATTGGTGCATCACTTCATCCGTCTCTCTTCTTACCCTGATGCACCCATCACTTTTGGGACCCCCTGAAAATGAGATGCTGCATCTCAAGGGTCTATCCTATAAAAATAAATTACAAAAAATGTAATTAGTTTGGAACAGGGTCAATCTGGACTCGTCAGACCACATGACCTCCTTCCATTGCTCCTGAGTCCAGTTTTTATGCTCCCTAGCAAATCTCCTGAGTAGTTTAATTTGCTTGATGCAGGCTGATAATCTGACCCTTCTGAAACAGATTAACATCCTCTCCACGACCACAGGATGTGATCGTGCACCTCGTCACCTCATCAGCTCGGGTTACATAAATTGTTACCAGCTGAAAAATATTAATGACTGCAGTAATTATCCAATGGAAGGGTCTGACCTACTTTCTTTGTTAAATCCAGGTGCTGACTTTTATTTTGGATGGGCAGTGTACTTCCATAGATCTTGTAGGAGTCAGGAAGACATCAACCCTATTTAATAACCTTCTGCAATGTTCATTTTCAAGAAACTTAATTTCAATAAATATTTTTTAGCTAACACAAAGGTAAAGTTAATCTAGCCTGAGAGGTATCCAGGAGTAAGAGAGTAAGAGCTTTTTAAATCCCATACAATTTAAAAATCAGGTTGTATCAAACATACAGTACATACAAACATTCCTCTGTCGAAGCTGACACATGCACACGCTAAAAGACTTTCAAAAACAAATAAAAAATCATCCAGTTTTTCAATCATAAATATCAAACATGTTTGATATAAGTCACTAACCATAGACCTTTCTGGAGTCC
Organism: Notolabrus celidotus; assembly: GCF_009762535.1. Classification (NCBI taxonomy): domain Eukaryota; kingdom Metazoa; phylum Chordata; class Actinopteri; order Labriformes; family Labridae; genus Notolabrus; species Notolabrus celidotus. Next base: position 33,867,041 of record NC_048284.1, on the reverse strand, counting down.
CTGAGCTCCCTTGTCTCGTAGGTTCCTCTGGATCTCTGCTGCTGTGGACGTGCCAGACTCCAGCTGCTACCACTACTACTATCCATCTCACCACTATCATCTCTCTCTCTCTTCATCTCCCTCTATCCCTCTCTCCAACACGGTCTCAGCAGATGTGTGTCTAACATGAGTCTGGTCCTGCTGGAGGTTTCTGCCTGTTAAAGGAAGTTTGTCCTTGCCACTGTAACTTGCTAAATGCTGCAAAGTGCTCTGCTCATGGTGGATTAAGATGAGATCAGACTGAGTCCTGTCTGTAAGATGGGACTGGATCTGATCCGGTCTTGATGTTGGGTCTTTGTTAATAATAGAATATAGAATACGGTCTAGACCTGCTCTGTTTGGAAAGAGTCTGAGGAGAACATGTGTTGGGATTTGTTGGGATTGATATTAGCTTCAGGAGCACAAGCCAAACTCCCTCTTGACCTTAAAGACTGAGAGCAAACTCTCTTGCACCACCAACAATAAACCCTGAATTCTGATGAACATTTCAACTCATACTTGGGAAATCCCACATAGAACAATTAGCTATTTTTGATTCTTCTAATGCTCTGCTAACTCTTCCCCCTGTGGGTGGTCTGAAAGAAATAGAAAACAATAAACATCCTCCCACACATTCACACAACCACTGGCGTTTATTGTGACATGATACCAGCTCGTTGTCTGATTGTTGTCTCTCTGTGAAAAGCCTCTCAGATATTATAATCAGAAACAAAGTGAGTCACCGTCATCAGTCATCCTGCTGAAGGAAAGTCTGGTCTCCCTGATGGATCACTCAATCTCCAAATAGAGAGTGTTCCAAGTAAAATATCAAACTGTGTGTCTGTCACATTTCTAACACGTCATGTTACAGGCTGAACTTCCGCAGGAGACAGTTTTAAACATGTTAATCCTGTTATCTGTCTTAAAGAGGAACTGTGCATGTTGGCTCAAAGCATCCCACACCAGGGATGCTGGTCCAGTCTGAGTGTAAAAACTCCTTATTCTGCACACCTCATTTCACTCGCCTTCCAACTCCATGCCGGTCCAGAGCGAGCACTTAGCCCATCTTTTGTTATAACAGTTTTTATATTTGAGTAAGTTTCTATATTTATTTCTTCTTGACTTTTCATTTTCGATTTCACTTTAGTTTGAATTTGTTTTAAATGATGTTTTTTTAAGTTTAGTTTATATTCTTTTTTGTGTTAGTTGTAGTGTTTATTGGATACTCACTAAAGTCAGGAGCAAGACTCAAAGGACCTGAAAAGGTATCGTGTACACTCAAAAAAAGCAACATGGGTGTCTGCTTTATCAACATAAGTATAACATGTAGCTTCTATTATATTAATTCATGTTTAGAGGTTAAACATTTTTTAATCATGTAGTTTCAACATGACATTCAAAATACTTAAAACTACAAGATTGCTTCATGTCAACACAACCTAAAGGGTTTAGGTAGGAATCCCATCTGCAATTCCTCTCCAGAGCAGAAGGTGGCAGTAACGTGTGACAGGCCCTATTCATCAGCCGAGGTGGCGTGCTTCTGGCAAAGAAGAGCCACTACGGGGAGTTGGGAGAGATCGCCTGGTGGCCTAGCGGTCTAAGCGCCCCACGTATCGAGGCCATAGTCCTTGTTGCAGAAGTCAACTCCCGGCCATTCGACCATTCGCTGCATGTCTTCCCCCTCTCTCTACTCCCCACGCTTCCTGTCTCTCTTCAGCTGTCCTGTCAATAAAGGTGAAAAAACCCCAAAATATAACTTAATAAATAAAAAATAAGCTATCCATAATCATATTATACAAGTTATTGTAACCCAAGACAATGAAGTCAGATCCTACCTCAGTAAATATGTTGAAACAACCTTTACAAATTAAGTTGGACCCAAACATTGCAAATGAGTGAAGGTAACTCAATACTTTATGTACAAGTAGTTGGTTCAACACAATTGTGTCTCTCGCTAAATGAAAGCATTTTAATAAAGTGGAAATTATTTCCATAATTTTACATTCACCCAACAACTTATTTCTTTGAGTGTAGAAATGTTAAAAATATCATACCATTTAAAAAAAGTGTTCAAATACAAAAGAGTGACATCCTTAACTGTCCACAAAGACTAGCTAGCTAAAGTTCCTCTCACCTGCTCCGCTCCTTCATCATATTGATGGACAGGATCCAACATGAAAATGTACATAGCCTGATGATTTAGCATGCTATTGTAACATGCTAATGTTTTAGCCGCATTGTTTTGATGATAACGGAAGCTAACAGTTTCCCCTCACCTTACGGTCTATGGTGTCAACAAGCAGAAGCTAAATGTGTCTGAACTCTTTCCTGTGGATTGATTTGACATGACGTGTGATCAGTTTGCCTCTGGTGTTGATCATGTTAGTGAAAGTTAATAACCATCGTCAAGGGGTTTTGACCAATCAGAATCAAGCATCTTACACAGAGGAGCTACAGTAAACCCAGTTGAGAAGCACCCTGATATGGAGGTTATTAGCTACAACTGTTCTACAATACTCAGCTATTAATAGGAAGAAGGGTTAAATGTTATAAACATGCAGTACAGAATGAACACCCTAACACCATGAGAATAAAGAGCTGAAGTGATTTGATGAAAATGTAAAGCAGCCTCTCTCATGCAGCTCTCTGGCAGTAAACGGCTCCTGATATTTTCCATAAGCCTCTGATGTATACGAAGCCTTCTGCTGATAAGCAGGGGAGAACTGGGCTCTATTCTCTACCCAGTAATCACCTCCCACCGGTGTCATTACAGCACACAGCTGAGAAACTGCACCTCACTATTTTCAGTTTGTGTTTATCTGCTCTCATTCCCCCTCTGCATCTCTCTTTTTGATTGTCTACATATCTGTCTATCCATCCATCTATCTGTACTCCCTCACTGAACCCTTGTTCTCCATCATCAGTATGACCGGTTCATGTGTGCTTCTGGCTGTCATTTCCCCCCTCCTTCTATTTGCTCTCCTCTGTCCTCCACCCTTTCCTTTTCTTCCTTCCTCACCAATGTAACACTTTTATCTGCACCTCCCAAATATGCTGACAGACACGTTTCTGAAATGGCTTTTCCCTGTGAAAAATCCCACTGGCCAGTCAGACGCTAAGAGTAACTAAAAGGCCAAAAACTGCCTGCTGGCAGTGGGATGACATCTTTTTGATAACACATCTCGCAAAGTAGCAGCTCCCTGGTAAAATTCAGGGGAATACATGACACCAGGGCATGTAGTGTATTTCCATGTAGCCTAAATGGAGATAAAGATTGTTCATCCATGCAGCAAAATGTCTCACTTCTTACTATTCCAGGGCCTCTGAGGCTCCATAGAGGACTACCTGAGGTGTGTGTAAGCAGAGCCATGGGAAAAATGTACTCTGGACAAGAAAAGGGATGAACAAGGCCGAGTGCTGCCCAGCAGGTCTCACGACTGCAGGTTTCAGGCATCCTATGATATACAGTGGGTACGGAAAGTATTCAGACCCCTTCACTTTCTATCCATTTTGTTGTGTTACAGCCTTATTCCAAAATGGATTCAATTCATTTTTTCCCTCAACATTCTCCACACAATACTCCATAATGACAAAGTGAAAAATGTTTTGTAGAAATTTTTGCAAATGAATTAAAAATAAAACACTCAGATATCACATGTACAAAAGTATTCAGACCCTTTACTCAATACTCTGTTGAAGCACCTTTGGAAAGGGTTATAGCCTCCAGTCTTCTCAGGTATGATGCTACAAGCTTAGCACACCTGGATCTGAAGAGTTTCTCCCATTCTTCTTTGCACATCCTCTCAAGCTTGATGAGGTTAGATGGGGAGCGACAGTGCACAGCTATTTTCAGGTCTTTCCAGAGATGTTCAATCAGGTTCAGGTCCAGGCTCTGGCTGGGTCACTCAAGGACATTCAGAGACTTGTCCTGAAGCCACTCCTTTGTTATCTTGGCTGAGTGCTGAGGATCGTTGTCCTGTTGGAATGGGAACCTTCGCTGCAGTCTGAGGTCCAGAGTGCTCTGGAGCAGGTTTTCATCAAGAATCTCTCTGTACTTTGCTGCGTTCATCTTTCCCTTGATCCTGACTAGTCTCCCAGTTCCTGCCACTGAAAAACATCCCACAGCATGATGCTGCCACCACCATGCCTCACTGTAAGGACAGTATTGTCCAGATGATGAGTGGTGCCTGGTTTCCTCCAGACATTCAGGCCAAAGAGTTCAATCTTGGTTTCATCAGACCAGAGAATGTGGTTTCTCATGGTCTGGGAGTCCTTTAGGTCCCTGTTGGCAAACTTTCATGTGCTTTGTACTGAGGAGTGGCTTCTGTCTGCACTCTATCATAAAGACCTGATCTGTGGAGTGCTGCAGTGTCCTTCTGGAAGGTTCTCCCATCTCCACAGAGGAACACTGGAGCTCTGTCAGAGTGACTGTTGGGTTCTTGGTCACATCCCTGAACAAGGCCCTTCTCCCCCGATCGCTCATTTTGGCCAGGCAGCCAGCTCTAGGCAGAGTCCTGGTGGTCCAGCAGAAATTTTTCTGTACCCTTCCCCAGATCTGTGCCTCCATACAAAGTGTCTCTGAGTAAAGGGTCTGAATACTTATGCACATGCGATATTTGACTGTTTTATTTTTAATTCATTTTCAAACATTTCTACAAAACATTTTTCACTTTGTCATTATGGAGTATTGTGTGGAGAATGTCGAGGGAAAAAAATAATGTAATCCATTTTGGAATAAGGCTGTAACATAACACAATGTAGAAAAAGTGAAGGGGTCTGAATACTTTCTGTACCCACTGTGTACATTTCTGAATATGTAACATTAAAAAAGTCGAACAACAACACCTCATAATAACCCTCCTGATGAAAGCCAGCTCTTGTTAAATGTAAAAGGAAGAAAAAAAACAACTTTAGAAAGTTGTGTTGCTCCTGTTTTTCATGACTCCTCCTCCGAGTATAACCTCCAGATACCGTTAATTACTTGAGTGTTGTACCAGAAAATCTAGTCACAGATAAGGGCTTAAAAGTGCTGACACAGGCTGATATGGTTAATAGCTAGCTTTGAGACCAAAATCCTCCCTGCCTCATTATCATTCCTCTCCAGTTTCCCTCAAAAGACCCACTTTTATGAATGTGGTTCCTGAGAATGGGATCAAAATTATTCAGGTAATCCCAGGAAATTCTACACACTCATTTCAGACTAGATGGACAGTGGAAAACAGAGCGCATGTCCTTAGAGTACTCTCTGGACACTGACCGTACTAAACCAAAGCTCCAACATGCCAGACAAAGAGCTACTGAACCCTGAGGGATATCTGTCCACCTGTATACATCACGGCACCAGCAAGACTGACACAGACTCTTCAGAACCAGGAAGAGAGAGCACATCTCTCCAGTGTTAGCTTCTCTACATCGACTCCCCATAAAATCTAGACTAGAATTTAAAATCCTTCTTCTGACCTACAAAGCTCTTAATGATCAGACACCTTCATATCTTAAAGAGCTCATAGTGCCCTATTACCCCTCTAGAACACTACACTCCCAACATGCAGGCCTGCTGGTCCTACCTAAAGTCTCTAAAAGTAGTATGGGAGGTAGAACCTTCAGTTATCAGGCCTCTCTCCTTTGGAATCATGTACCAGTCAGGGTTCGGGAGGCAGACACCCTCTCTACTTTTAAGAGTAGGCTTCAAACTTTCCTTTTTCATAAAGCTTATAGTTAGAGCTGGATCAGGATTGGACCAGCTCTTAGTTATACTGCTATAGGCTTAGACGGACACACTGGGATCCTGTCTTTCCCTCTCTCTCCTCTTTCTGCCTGTCTCTTACTTTAACTCTTCCTGTCCCATTAAAATTACTAACCATAGACCTTTCTGGAGTCCCTGAGCTCCCTTGTCTCGTAGGTTCCTCTGAATCTCTGCTGCTGTGGATGTGCCAGGCTCCAGCTGCTACAACTACTACTATCTGTCTCCCCACTATCATCTCTCTCTCTCTCTCTTCATCTCCCTCTATCCCTCTCTTCAACACGGTCTCAGCAGATGTGTGTCTAACATGAGTCTGGTCCTGCTGGAGGTTTCTGCCTGTTAAAGGAAGTTTGTCCTTGCCACTGTAACTTGCTAAATGCTGCAAAGTGCTCTGCTCATGGTGGATTAAGATGAGATCAGACTGAGTCCTGTCTGTAAGATGGGACTGGATCTGATCCTGTTTTGATGTTGGGTCTTTGTTAGTAATAGAACATAGAGCACGGTCTAGACCTGCTCTGTTTGGAAAGAGTCTGAGGAGAACACTTGTTGGGATTTGGCGCTTTATAAATAAAGATTGATTGATTGTGGAGGGAAGCTTCTTAAGTTTAAGTGATCACCATGATGTTAAGTTTCTAGATAATAGAATATTATTATAGAATAATGTGGGGTGGCTGTGGCTCAGTGGGTAGAGTTGGTCATCTATTAATCGGAAGGTTGGCGGTCCGATCCCAGCTCTGGCAGTCACATGCCGAGGTGTCCTCGAGTAAGACACTGAACCCCAAATTGCTCCCTCTATTGTTCAGAGGTGTGTGAATGTGAACGAATGAGATTAGCTAACACTGATGGTCCCTCACTACATAGCAGCCTCTACCATCAGTGAGTGAATGGGTATGAATGGGTGAATGTGACAAGTAATGTAAAAGCGCTTTGAGTGGTCAGATAGACTAGAAAGTGCTATATAAGTACAAGTCCATTTACCATTTACCAATATAAGGAGGCTGAAGGTATCAGATGTGACAGGAGTGAGGCTGAGTTATAAAATATGACATTTGTGATTATACAAACCGTTGAATTCTGTCCTGTACTGCAAATAATGATCACTTATCAAAGACATTCGTCTTCGTGAGAATAATAGACATGTGTTGGCATTTCTAATTTTTAAGATTTATCTGATGTCGTCGCGACAATATCTAATTCTACTCGTTCACTCAAATCTAATTCAACCGGTGTCAAACTGCCTTCAGGACGTGGTGATGCATCCCTAACATGTGGTGACATAATCAGGTTTGGCAAACAGCAAAACACATGAATCATCCTCTCCTGTCATTACTGAAGGCCCCCCTCTCTGAACGGATCTGACTCAGTGTGTTTTAACAGCCTGCTGAGAAGATCTGTGATCAACTTCATGAAGTAGTCTAACCTGAGGTGACAGCAAAGCTCTGAGTGTCACAAAATGAAACTTAGTACTGGTCCCTGCCCTCAAACCAAGTGCTTCATCTGCTTTATCAAACTTGGGTTTGTTAAGTTTCAGGGTTCAGTCGACAGAAAGCCCTAAAGTCAAACCAAGCTTGCAGTGTAAACACTAAGTGAAGTTTGCTCCTTGTTGAAAACTTAAAATGCATACGACTGCAATCAGTATGCTGTGTGTGTGAGGTAAACAATTTTTCTCCTTCGATGTATCCAAGTTACTACCACAGGTTTCAGGACTTCAATGGCCCATATGTCTTAGTTTGAAGTCCCAAACTTTGCTGCCGTCAGCCTTTCTCAAAAAGCAGCCTCATTCTTACAGCCTCCTCTCTCATTAGCAGCTTTCCCCCGCCGAGCCTGCAGACGCTCATTATTGAGTCTCAGAGTATTGATTATGGAATTGGTGCAACAACACATCCCCAGTTCAGATCTTGTGGCTCGAAGTACCAGCCAGATGGTGGGCAGTCAGGAGCTCGCTGTCCAAATTATTGGACAAGTCCCGGAGGACAACTATCAGAAGGGAGGCTGGACAGAGTTCTGCCTTGACTTCAAACTTCCTCTACTTAAATAGCTAGTTTGTGGAAAGTTTGGAAGACAAGTCTGCAACACAAGTTAGATATTAAATATCCTGGTGCAGTTTAGAGAGGGCTAAACGCCATATCTGTAACTTTGAGTGTAACAGTAGGGTCAAATCTGCCCGGTGAAACAAGTAAGAGTCTAAATGCTACCTGTGTAGTGGCTTAGAGCCAATCTATAGTTAATGCATCAAAGGTTCATCTGATTAATCAATCCATCTTTATTTATAAAGCAGCAAATCCCAACCAACATTCTCCTCAGACTCTTTCCAAACATACTCTCTGTTCTATTATTAACAAAGACCCAACATCAAGACAGGATCAGATCCAGTCCCATCTTACAGACAGGACTCAGTCTGATCTCATCTTAATCCACCATGAGCAGAGCACTTTGCAGCATTTAGCAAGTTACAGTGGCAAGGACAAACTTCCTTTAACAGGCAGAAACCTCCAGCAGGACCAGACTCATGTTAGACACACATCTGCTGAGACCGTGTTGGAGAGAGGGATAGAGGGAGATGAAGAGAGAGAGAGATGATAGTGGTGAGACGGATAGTAGTAGTTGTAGCAGCTGGAGTCTGGCACATCCACAGCCGACTTGTTCCCAGACGACTTGGGAGCAGAAGGACAAGAACAACAATGGCAGACCACGGAGCTGTGTTTGTGCTGCTGGATCTTCCAAGTTTATCAACGCTTTCCTTCACAAAGTTAACCAGCGTGTGTTCGCCATTGTCTCCTTGTTTGTTTGCACTCACCGCTCTGTTGAAGAACGGTTTCATGCGCAGACACGTGGCGTTTTATAACAAAGTTATACCGCCAGCTACTGGTCTGGCATGCATACTCCAGCATTTCTGTTCATCTTTGCAGTGTCAAAGGAAAGACTGCTCAATTTTTATGAGGCTGTTTTTGTGTAAACAAGGCCAAATATCAAGCCTGCACCTGGGTCACCGTTGACTGGAGTGTTAGGCAGCTTGCTTAGGACAAGTGTGTTTTTTTGGTGCTTCGTGTGATTAGAATTACAAGTCTTGGAAGATTTCCTTCCTCCAAATGGACTACAACCACAGACCGTATAAATACTGGAAGTAGTATCCGTGACGTCACCCATCTGTGGCACTATTTTGAAGCAGATTGTCAGCGGGTGCCATATTGGAAATTCTGAACTTAACCTAACTGTGTCAGAGATAGTGGGACGTAAAGAGGCGGGCTTTGAGCCTCCTAGCCAACAGCTACAGTGTTCCCGCCTGTCAATCAAGTCAGCTGTGCCTCTCATTATGGAAAACTTGTAATCTTATTATAATATAAACTAATACGTTATAAAACAATGAAATCCTGTACAGTGTGTGCTGATAGAGAAATGAGCTTTCCAGACTACACTGGTCTTTGAACCAGTCTGTAAACATGTTTATTTCTGCTGTAAAGATCGGTGTAACGGGTTGAGTTAGGACCCACAAGCAGTATCGGAAGCCAAGAGATCAGTTGGTAATGACCTTTATTGAACAGTTCATCAATAGACACGGGCAACAGGTGAATAGTCTCTCTACCTCGAACACAGGTAGGGAATCGAGTCTCTCTGGGCTCGATGACAGCCTGACGAATCAAGCACAGGTGACAGACAGATCCCAGAGGGAGTTGAAGAACAGACTCACTCATACTCCGCAGGATGACAGGACACCAAACGGCCACGAGGACGGACAGGCAGAACCCCGGAAGGGCGAAGGTAGAAGTCGTAGTCAGGGACAGAAGGCGTAGGTGTTTTCCTGGGAAGCGGCGAGGAGGGATGGTCACGGGCAGCCAGGGTCGGCAACGGGAGACCAGTCCGGAGAAGAACGCTGGAAAGTCTTGCATGAGGTCAAAGAACAATCTGGCAAGGGGTGGAGAGTGGCTGCTGCTTATATACCGGCTTGATTGCAGATGAGGAGCAGGTGAGTGTGCAGGTGAACCGGGTTGCCTGATGAGGGGGCGTGGCTGGCCAGCAGAGTGGAGCAGAGGCAAGGAGAGTGGAAAATTACTGACAGAGGGGAGGAGGTGAGCAGACTGTGACAGTTGGCTTCTTGGGGGCGGCAGTAGCTCAGTCCATAGGGACTTGGCTTGGGAACCGAAGGGTCGCTGGTTCGGGTCCCAGCATGGATGAAGTTTGGCAAGTTGACTGGTGGCTGAAGAAGTGCTGGTTCACTTACCTGGGCACTGCCGAGGTGCCCCTGAGCAAGGCACCGAACCCCCAACTGCTCTGGGTGCGCTGGCAGTATCCTCACTCTGACATCTCTCCCCAAGCATGTTCACTGCATGTGTGTGCATTTGTATGTATATACCAAAAACACTGTATGTGTAGCATGTCCAAAAATGTCATGAGTGAAAAAATTTAATTTAACAATAAAGTACCTTCTTTCTTCTTCTTCTTCTTTGAATGGGTGTGTATGTGTTTTCCAGTACTTCCAGAGCCAGCCTCAAGTGGACACTCAAGGAACTGCAGTTTTTAACACTTCCACATTGGCTTCAATTCGGTCAGCTGGAGGTTGCCACTTGACTACAACTCACCTCTTCTACCCGGAGGACAGTAAAGTAATGCTGATACACCCAAGACAGAAAGCTCACCCCTGACTGATCACCAGCTATTGTGTGTTTACTGAGCGATATTCTATCTCCCAGGATGCTTCTGTGCTGACAGCAGTAACCTCCAGTCTGATGAAGTTGTCCGCTCTTTGGTGTTAAGTAAGGAGAAACGAGTCCTTTTGAGTTTCAGTCATTTTAATGGTGATATTGAATTTGAAACGCTACAGCAAACAGTAGTGGAGTTACAATTATGTGTTACTTCGAAGCTGTTACTCACAACACTGGTAGTCTCACTTCTTGTCCAAAACACACAATCATACAGAGTCAAATAAAAAGTAGTGAGCTAGTTTAAAAACATCTGAAGCGTTCAGATGTTGCTGTTCAGTTCCAGTTTTCACACTGCTTTGTCTCCTGCTGTCTGTGCACTAACACTCCTCTCTGCTTGCTTTGCTTTGGGTACACTTGTCCTATTTTAAAGCTTCCTTTGTTCCATGATTATTTAATGCTTCTTTTTGCAGGAGCAGATATAATTCTCTATTATTTATCTTGAAGCCAAAAAGGAAGACTAAAGTCTAGTCTGGTGTTCACAGGGCACGGCCCTCACTCTGCTCTGTAACATGGTTTGATGAGATAACACAACACTGAGGACTCTGAAAGGTTTCTGACTTTTACATTACGTCACTTTATATTCAGAGGCACATTTTTATAATGGTGTTCTGTGTTAACTGTTTCATCTCAGCTCGTCTCAAAATAAGCTGTTAGGAAACTCACTCCATACATGAAGAGAAACCGTTCAAGTAAACATGTAGGAAACTTTTCTTCCTCTTCCACCATGTGTTCTCAAATGTTGAACTTCTGCTCCCTCGAATACAGACTGCTAAGGGCCTTCGCCCACCTCCCTGCTGTCTCCTGCAGCATGAGTTTACATGTTTACTTGAATTATAAAGCTGTTCTAAAACCACAGGGAATACAATATGGTGTTTTCATGGCATATTGGAGCAAAATAAAAAAATATATTAGGCTTCTCTTTAGGAAGCAATATCACACGCAGGGTTCTCAGCTGATAATTTCCAGTTTCCCATCATCGTCGTTTCTTTCTCAAACAAACAAACTTCTTCATAAAACTCATTCACAAAGTTTACATTTTTTAGATTTGATTGTGGCCTGTTGGAAATTATTAAATGTTGTGTTCTCCTTTATTTTGCTTTTGTATATAATCAAATAACATTAATACATTTAAGATTTAATTGTTTTACTTGAATAATGTGAGGTTGTTGAATTGTGCATATGAACTAAGAACGTGGGGAACAGTTTGAAAATAATTATTTAAAAAAACAAATTGGAAATACATTGAAAAGATAACTCTTACTTATTATTATTATTGTTATTATTATTATTATTATTATTATTGTTATTATTATTATTATATTTTAGTATATATTATTATTTGTACTATTATGATTATTTTTACTATAATTATTACTATTATTATAATAATATTAGTATATATTATTATGTGTGCTATTATTATTAGTATTATCATCGTTATTATAATTATAATTATTATTATAATCATTATTATATTAGTATATATTATTATTTTTACTATTATAATATTATGTATTATATTATTGTTATTATTATATAAGTATATATTATTATATTACTATATATTATTATGTTAACTATTGTTATTATATTTGTATATATTATTATTTTACTATTATGATGATGATGATGATGATGATGATTATTATTATTATTATTATTATCATTATTATTATTATTATTATTATTATTATTATTATTATTATAAATTGCCTGTAACACAGATATTCTGTTCATCTGTTTCCAATGAGTCTCAGTTTCACTGTTAATAGTGAGTTATAGTTAAGTTCCTTCAGAGATATACTGTAACCCTGAAAAGAAAACAATATTCTTCTTTAGTTGCTGTTAATGAGTTTCAGGTTTACTGAGAACGACCTCATGAAGCATTTTTGTGAGAAGTAAAAGTGCAAGATAAATTAAGTATTTTATTTCTGATTCTGATATTTAGTGGTCGATTCTATATGGTCCAAATTTCACAGTAAGTGTGTTTCATCCTTTCCTTGTACCCAGCTTTTAAACAAAGCAGTCCAAACATCAACCATTGTTTAGTTGAACTATAGTGTTTGTTGGATAAGACATACTGTCATAATTACAGTGACATTAAAACCTAATTATTGGAACACGTTACCAATGATTATATTATTTTCATTACTACATATTCACACGCACCATTAAAGAGGAAATCTCTTCTGAGTTCTTTTTTCAATGACAGAAATAAAACAGCTGCAGGTAAAATCACATTCAGGCAGCTCATTACTTACATGCCAATTTTAAGCACCTATTAAAGACTTGATGATGAGTTGTCATTCCACTGATTTTTGGTTAAACAGCGAAAGAGAAATTTCCAAAGTGATTCAGAGAAAATTTCATGTTTCCACTTTGCCGTTTTAAATTGGGTACCATATGGTTTCAGATACCTCCGGGAGGAAAATCACAGCATGATGCAGGGGCATCACAGATCGAGCACGGGGGCCTCATGACAGCAAGCACCCTCACTCATTAGAGATCATTAATTCATGCTTTTGCTGTTCTGGTCATTAAAACTGAGCCCCAAGGGAAATGCTTATCGGAGCAGTAATGTAGACGTTAAGTGAACACGGAAGAAACTACGATCAGAAACAGAGGGAGGAATGAAAACATGATGTTTCCAAACAGCATGTTATCATATCTGTTTAATGGAGGAATCACATCTAAACTTTACTGTAGAGGAAATGTATTTGAATAATCATAAGTCAACTGTACTCTACATACTTACGGTTTTAGGGTATAGGTGCTTGTCCTTGATCTTCACACACTTTAAGATGTGGCCATGGCTGAGAGGTTATAGCTTGTGAAGAAAGGAGCCCACTCTATAAATAACAAAGGAGAAAAAAGCAGCACAATGGAGGCAGTGATTGCTTGTTAAGTACATTATAAAAATACATGGTGCATAGACTGTACTTATATATCACTTCTTCTAGTTTCTGACCACTCAACAAGTTTTTACACTCCATGTCACTTTCACACCAGATTCATCCACTGACGGCAGAGGGAGCTTTGCACAGTGACCATCGATGTTTTTCTCATTCACTCAATTCTCAAATAATAAAAGTCATTAAGAACAAATCTCTGAACACTTTGTTTTTCATTCACAACAGATTAGAATTTCCTCATTCATTCAAACTAAATGCATTGTTTTCATATGTGTGCAAACTGCAAAAAAATCTGATCAATCTGACAATGATTTAGTGATTTCATTGGAATAGTGATTCTGAATTTGACATTGCACTTCTTGCTGTTACTGGTTTTGGGAAGCTTAGAAGGCAAGGCAAGGCAAGGCAGCTTTATTTGTATGGCGCATTTCATACATGAGGGCAACTCAATGTGCTTTACATTAACACATTAAAAGCATTGGAGACATTCAGACAAGCAGAAAAGAACACAATTAAAATGACAAATATGATAAAACAGAAAAGAAAAGGAAAATTAGAAATATATTAAAAATTACATTAAAATTTTAATTTAAAGTGGGTTAAGATAATCTAAGATAGGAAGGCAGTGGCAAATAAAAAAGTCTTAGTCTTTGATTTAAAAGAGGTGAGAGTTGGAGCAGACCTACAGCTTTCAGGGAGTGTGTTCCAGATATATGGTGCATAATGACTAAACGCTGCTTCACCATGTTTCGTTCTGACTAGGAACTGAAAGCAGACCAGTACCTGATGACCTCAGAGGTCGAGGTGGTTCATAAAGTAGGAGCAGATCAGCAATGTATTTTGGGCCTAAACCATTCAGTGCTTTATAAACCATCAGCAGGATTTTAAAGTCTATTCTCTGACAGACAGGAAGCCAGTGTAGGGATCTAAGAACTGGAGTGATGTGGTCTACTTTGTTGGTCCTTGTTAGGACTCGAGCAGCAGCATTCTGTATGAGCTGCATACAGAAGATACCCTGTTGCTCCCAGACCCGACAACCTCCCCTTCAAAAGCCTTGTGTGGAGTTGGAAAGAAATAAATAGCATCTTCTTTGGCCAACTCAACAAACTACAATATATCCAGAACTCTGCCGCCCGCCTGCTCACCCACACCTGCTCCCGTGACCACATCACCCCTGTCCTCCAAAACCTCCACTGGCTCCATATCAAACAGCGCATACATTTTAAAATCCTCCTCCTCATCCACAAAGCCCTCCATAACCAGCCCCCCTCCTACCTCACCAACCTGCTTCACCACCACACCCCCTCCTGTAACCTCCGATCCTCCAACGCCCACCTCCTCTCCCTACCACCTGACAACAAGCACCAAACCTGGTGGGAGAGCTTTCTCTGTCGCCGCCACTACCCTCTGGAATGTCTTACCACTAAACATTAGAAACTGCCCCAACCTGTCCACCTTCAAATCACTCACTAAAACTATATGATGTTTTATCATCTGTGCAGTGTCTTTGAGTGTTCAGAGAAGCGCTTTATTATAAAAAAAAATGTATTATCATTATTTTCATTAAATAGACAGAAATTGGGAGGGAGGGCGGGATGTGGAATATGAGAACAAAGGGCAGGAGAGGGATCGGCTTGAATTAATAAGAGCCTGAAGAGGCATGGTCCTGCTCCTGACACTTTGCTATATAACACCACTTTTGTATGGTGATCAAAACTGATCAGTTGATTCTCAGTCAAAATGTCAAACTCGTCACAGCTTACAAACATTGAGCTTTGTTAGCTCAGGCAGGCCGTGAAGTCAAGCTCGGCCTGCAGAACATCAGCTGCTCTTTAAACCAGCCCCTATTAGCTGACAGCTCAGCTCATTACAATCTGTCTCATCAGATGTGTGTCTAACATGAGTCTGGTCCTGCTGGAGGTTTCTGCCTGTTAAAGGAAGTTTGTCCTTGCCACTGTAACTTGCTAAATGCTGCAAAGTGCTCTGCTCATGGTGGATTAAGATGAGATCAGACTGAGTCCTGTCTGTAAGATGGGACTGGATCTGATCCTGTCTTGATGTTGGGTCTTTTTTAATAATAGAACATAGAGTACGGTCTAGACCTGCTCTGTTTGGAAAGAGCCTGAGGAGAACATTTGTTGGGATTTGGCATGATATAGGTAAAGATTGAGCAAGATTTGTTTCATATTTTAACTGCTTCAGCCTGCCTCTTCTTTCTGCTTCCCCTGCAAACTGCTTGCAACCCTCCTCTTACCCCCCACCAAGAGTTTTGGATATGAAGGTGCACGGATATAGGGCAGATATTTATATATATATTCTTGTATATAAAAGGTTTATACAAGATGTCTTAATGGCCTTAATCACGCCATATAGTGGAAGCTGAAGCCCTTCTTCCTCACATCTGTTACTACCTATGACTTCCAGACAAAGGCTGATGGGGGTCTTTGCTGCTGCTCTCCCTGCCTTGGCTTTTCATGTGTGCACATAAAAGAGAGGGGAAGTGTGCTCTCCCTGCCTCAGGCTTTGGTATTCCATGTGGACACATGGAAGTGCAGGGAACTCCCAGAACAGAGCCATACCGCCAAATATAAATGACTGCATGCAAATACTTCATTGTTTTGACAAGATTGGTCCTGACTGAAATGAATGCATCATCTGAGCATCACGTGCAGTTATCAAAATCTGTCAGACAAACATGTATATGCTATAAATATCGTTGAACTTCTCCTGACCTTCGTAGATACGCTTTACAGAGATCTGAATTAGAACATGAGAGATATTTAGTCATGCCCAATTTGACAAATGATGTGATTGTGTGGGGTAATGTCAGCTTCCACCCCAACCCTGTTACAGAGTGGGAGCTGCCATTCAAGGATGAAAATGAACATCCTTCAACCATACTCACTGAATCCAATAGAGGAGTTATTTTAGTGTAAGAATTGCCACCAAGAGCAACGTGAGGTTCTGTGTCTTGCCAAAAGGAAACTTCAACATGTGACTGCAGGAGCTGGGATTAAACCACTTACCCTCCAATAGAGAGATGACCCACTCTTCCACTGAGACACAGCCACCTGTTTATAGTTCTACATGGCTGCTAACTGTGATGGTCCAATTAAAAAGTGTAAATTCTCATTAGATAATTGAACTACAGTTGTAGTGTTGGGAGGCCCAGCATCACTTTCCAGCCCTTTGACCTCAGTGCTATTCATACACCAGATGGGATGATGATGATGATGATGATGATGATGACGATGATGATGATGATGACGATGATGATGATGATGATGATGATGATGATGATGATGATGATGAAATTAAAACCCACCTCTCTTCCAATAATCTGTTCGAACCATTTCAATCCGGCTTCAGACCCAAACACAGCACCGAAACAGCCCTCCTCAAAGTCACCAATGACCTCCTCCTCTCTTCAGACTCCGGACACCTCAGCATTCTCATCCTCCTCGACCTCACTGCATCCTTTGACACCATCAACCACACCATCCTCCTCTCCCGTCTACAAACAACTCTACACATCACTGCACTCTCCTGGATCGGATCAAACCTCACAGACAGACACCAATTCATCAATATCAACAACTGCACCTCACCCACAGCTCCCCTGTCCCAAGGCATCCCCCAGGGTTCAGTGCTTGGTCCCCTCCTCTTTACTCTCTACATCCTCCCAATCGGTCAAATCATCCGTCGTGACGGTCTCCGCTTCCACTGCTACGCTGACAACATCCAACTCTACATCTCCACCAATTCCATAACTGCTCCAACCCTCTCCACCCTGACCAACTGCCAGACCGAAATTAAATCCTGGATGCAAAAAAGCTACCTCTAACTCAACTGTGAAAAACCTGACCTCCTAATCATCGGCCCCAAATCCCTCACCACAACCACCAACAACTTCAACCTCTCCATCGCCAATGCTTCCCTCACTCCGTCCTCACATGTTCACAACCTCGGTATCATTATGGACTCCCATCTCACTCTGGAACATCACATCAAGCACATCACCAAAACCGCCTTCTTCCCCCATAAAAATATCGCCCGTCTCCGTCCATCTCTCTCCTTTTCCACCGCTGAAACCCTGATCCACGCCTTTATCACTTCCAGATTCGACAACTGTAACAGCATCTTCTGATTCCAAACAACTCAACAAACTACAATATATCCAGAACTCTGCCGCCCACCTGCTCACCCACACCCGGTCCCGTGACCACATCACTCTTGTCCTCCAAAACCTCCACTGGCTCCCTATCAGACAGCCAATTCATTTTAAAATCCTCCTCCATAACCAGGCCTTACCTCACCGACCTGCTCCACCACCACACCCCCTCCCGTAACCTCCGATCCTCCAACGCCCACCTCCTCTCCCTACCACCTGACACCTGTCCACCTTCAAATCACTCACCAAAACCACCTATTTAGAACTGCTTTTAATGTATGATTGCTTTTAAATGTACTTTATTCATGTTTTTATTATTCTGTTGTTTTATAGGATGTTTTTATCCTTTGTGCAGCGTCTTTGAGTTTTTAGAAAAGTGCTTTATAAATACAATTTATTATTATTATTATTATTATTATTATTATTATTATTATTATTATTATTATTATTATTATGAGCTCACCTCATGTATTTGTCATCTGAGCCCCTGTTAGTGCCCACATACCTTCCAATGATGTACTCAGATTGAATCCTGGACATCTGCAGCTGTTCTCTGATTGGATTACTTTGCTTATTGCCTGTTATGAGTTTCCCCTCCAGCCTGCACAGAACATGACGTCCAGACACTTCTGTCAGAGGTGGGAACTGCTGTGTGTGTGTAGGCCAAAGTCAGTGTGTGTGAGAAGTGCGATGAATAAATCTTACTGTTCCCTTCACTCACAAGACCACATACTTCTTTGTTATAATTATATTTGTGACAACTGCTGTACGTTAATTAAACCACATCATTGAAGATAAAAAACTAAATGAAAGGAAACCACGCGATAGTACATTTTTATAATTTATCAAGTGAGTTAAAGGGTTGAAGTAAGGAGGGATGAGTGGGGGTAGAGGAGAGTAGGGGTCGAGGTATGGTGGGATGGGTAGGGGTTGGGGTTAGGGGAGTTAGTAAGGGGTCAAAGTAAGGAGGGATGAGTAGGGATAAAGGAAAGGAGGGATGAGTAGGGGTCGAGGAAAGGAGTGATGAATAAGAGTCAGGGTAAGGATGCATGTGGAGGTCGAGATAAGGGGGAATGGGCAGGGAATAGGGTGAGGAGGGATGGGTAGGGGACGAGAAAAGGAGGAGGGAGTAGGGGTTGAGGAAAGGAAGGGCAAGTAGGGGTCGAGGTAAGGAGGGCCGAGAAGGGGGAGAGTAAAGGAGGGACGAGTAGGGGATGAGTTAGAGAGAAATGAGTAGGAGTCGAGGTAAGGAGGGATGAGTAGGGGTCGAGGTAAGGAGGGATGAGAAGGGGTCGATGTGAGGAGGAGGGAGTAGGGGTAGAGGAAAGGAAGGGCAAGTAGGGGTTGAGGAAAGGGGGGCTCAATAGAGGTTGAGGTAAGGAGGGATGAGTAGGGTTTCAGGTTAGGAGGAATGAATAGGGGTCCAGGTAAGGAGGGATGAGTAGGGGTTCAGGGAAAGAGGGATGATAAGGGGTTGGTGTGAGGAGAAGGGAGTAAGGGTAGAGGAATGGAAGGGCAAGTAGGGGTTGAGGATAGGGGGGCTCAATAGAGGTTGAGGTAAGGGGGGCTTGATTGAGGTTGAGGTAAGGAGGGATGAGTAGGGTTTCAGGTAAGGAGGGATGAATAGGGGTCCAGGTAAGGAGGGAAGAGTTGGGGTAGAGGTGAGGAGGGAAGAGTCCCTACACCTTCCCCAAGGAAAGGTAGGATGAGTACGGGATGAGGTTAAGGGGGTTGGGTATGGGTCGAGGTAAGGAGGGATGAGTAGGGGTCCAGATAAAGGGGAATGGGTAGGGAGTGAGATGAGGAGGGATGAGTAGGAGTCAAGGTAAGTAGGGATTGAGGTTAGAACGGATCAGTAGGGGTTGAGGTAAAGGGCAATGAGTGGGTCGAGTTAAGGAGGAGGGAGTAGGGGTAGAGGAAAGGAAGGGCAAGTAGGGGTTGAGGTAAGGGGGGCTCGATAGAGGTTGAGGTAAGGAGGGATGAGTAGGGGTCCAGGTAAGGAGGGAAGAGTTGGGGTAGAGGTAAGGAGGGAAGAGTCCCAGCACCTTCCCCATGGAAAGGGTGGGATGAGTACGGGTCGAGGTTAAGGGATCTGGGTATGGGTCGAGGTAAGGAGGGATGAGTAGGGATCCAGGTAAAGGGGGATGGGTAGGGAGTGAGATGAGGAATAATAAGTAGGGGTCAAGGTAAGCAAGATAAGTAGGGGTTGAGGTTAGGAGGGATCAGTAGGGGTTGAGGTAATTAAGGATGTGTACAGGTCAAGGTAACGAGGGATGAGTAAGGGTTGAGGTAAGGTGGAATGAGTAGGGGTGGAGGAAAGCAGGGATGAGTAGGGGTCGAAGTATCTGAATATTCAGGGAGCTGCATGTGATTGGGTTATTTGATGCGTGGTGCTGTTCCTGAACTTACTTCGCTCAGCTTGGTGTTTTGGTATTTGGGTTGTGAAGATCCTAAAAACCAGAAATACTCCAAATGATAAAACCAGAGGGAGGCACGTGGCTCCTTTGAAACCTACACTCAGCTCGCCAGTAAGATCCAGCAGATAAGCCCCGTCTCCTGTCGCATCAGGCACTATACTCTTATCTCTGTCCTTGGAAGACACATTTTCAAGGTGATGTGTTTCACGGAGGAAGTTATGGTGCTGGGCTCAGAAACACCGACACATACATCTGCTGGAAACTGCAATCATAAGGAAGGGTTGCCATAGCAACAGGGGGAAGGAGTGGTGGTGTTGAGATACCCCGACAGTGTGTGGTGGTGAACATGCTCAGTGTCATCTGCTGTTGGCTACACACGCTGAGCGCTCATGTTCAGTATGTGGTGCAGGTGAATGTAGCAGAGAGAGAAGAACGATGAACATAAACAGTCACATATTTAAAGGGACATGCATCAGTGTAAGGGGGCTGAGGAAAAACTGCAGGTTTTCTTAGTCCAGCCAGATCTGTAATATATGACCTATATACCCATACACTAAGAATGATGAGCTGTAATGGCTGCCCTTATTTTAGTGTTTTTATGGCCTTAGCTCAGTCTGTGCGATGATCCTTTTATAACCCTTACCCTTATTCTCTGTCCCAAAGAATCCTCTATTCACTAAAGCTGTGTAAAATGTTCACAACAACAAAATATGACCATGAGACAACATATCAAATACTGAAACTCAAACCTGCAGGCAGGCCAGTTTGGTATTCTACTACTAACAACATGTCTGTAGTAGATAGTACAACATCAAACATATAGAAGGTGGTTTGGCATTGTCTTGCTGAAAAATGTCATTGTCTGGATGGCAGCATGTGTTGCTCCTAAACCTGTAGATATTCTTTAGCATTAGGGAGCCTTCACAGATGTGGAGGCTACCCATGCCATGGACTCTTATGATCCCCATACCATCAGGGACGCAGGCTTTGAACTGTGAGCTGATAAAAAGCCGGGTGGTCACTCTCCTCTTTAGAGCAGAGGACACAGTGTCCATGATTTCCAAAAAGAACGTCAGATTTTGATTCATCAGACCACCCAGGGTCATGTCTGTTTTTAATGTATTGACTTCCACTACAGAGTCATGTCTGTTTTTAATGCAGTGACTTCCACTACAGAGTCATGTCTGTTTTTAATGCAGTGACTTCCACTACAGTCATGTCTGTTTTTAATGCAGTGACTTCCACTACAGAGTCATGTCTGTTTTTAATGCAGTGACTTCCACTACAGTCATGTCTGTTTTTAATGCAGTGACTTCCACTACAGAGTCATGTCTGTTTTCAATGCAGTGATTTCCACTACAGAGTCTTGTCTGTTTTTAATGCAGTTACTTCCACTACAGAGTCATGTCTGTTTTTAATGCAGTGACTTCCACTACAGAGTCATGTCTGTTTTTAATGCAGTGACTTCCACTACAGAGTCATGTCTGTTTTCAATGTAGTGATTTCCACTACAGAGTCATGTCTGTTTTTAATGCAGTGACTTCCACTACAGAGTCATGTCTGTTTTTAATGCAGTGACTTCCACTACAGTCATGTCTGTTTTTAATGCAGTGACTTCCACTACAGAGTCATGTCTGTTTTCAATGCAGTGATTTCCACTACAGAGTCATGTCTGTTTTTAATGCAGTTACTTCCACTACAGAGTCATGTCTGTTTTTAATGCAGTGACTTCCACTACAGAGTCATGTCTGTTTTTAATGCAGTGACTTCCACTACAGAGTCATGTCTGTTTTCAATGTAGTGATTTCCACTACAGAGTCATGTCTGTTTTTAATGCAGTTACTTCCACTACAGAGTCATGTCTGTTTTTAATGCAGTGCCTTTCACTACAGAGTCATGTCTGTTTTTAATGCAGTGACTTCCACTACAGAGTCATGTCTGTTTTTAATGCAGTGACTTCCACTACAGAGTCATGTGTGTTTTTAATGCAGTGACTTCCACTACAGTCATGTGTGTTTTTAATGCAGTGATTTCCACTACAGAGACATGTCTGTTTTTAATGCAGTGACTTCCACTACAGTCTTGTCTGTTTTTAATGCAGTGACTTCCACTACAGAGTCATGTCT
This sequence comes from Notolabrus celidotus, assembly GCF_009762535.1. Classification (NCBI taxonomy): domain Eukaryota; kingdom Metazoa; phylum Chordata; class Actinopteri; order Labriformes; family Labridae; genus Notolabrus; species Notolabrus celidotus. The sequence continues at coordinate 33,844,954 of NC_048284.1, read as the reverse complement.
GTTTTTAATGCAGTGACTTCCACTACAGAGTCATGTGTGTTTTTAATGCAGTGACTTCCACTACAGAGTCATGTCTGTTTTTAATGCAGTGACTTCCACTACAGAGTCATGTCTGTTTTTAATGCAGTGACTTCCACTAAGAGTCATGTCTGTTTTAATGCAGTGACTTCCACTACAGAGCCATGTCTGTTTTTAATGCAGTGACTTCCACTACAGAGTCATGTCTGTTTTTAATGCAGTGACTTCCACTACAGAGTCATGTCTGTTTTTAATGCAGTGACTTCCACTACAGAGTCATGTCTGTTTTTAATGCAGTGATTTCCACTACAGAGTCATGTCTGTTTTTAATGCAGTGACTTCCACTACAGAGTCATGTCTGTTTTTAATGCAGTGACTTCCACTACAGAGTCATGTCTGTTTTTAATGCACTGACTTCCACTACAGAGTCATGTCTGTTTTTAATGCAGTGACTTCCACTACAGAGTCATGTCTGTTTTCAATGTAGTGACTTCCACTACAGAGTCATGTCTGTTTTTAATGCAGTGACTTCCACTACAGAGTCATGTCTGTTTTTAATGCAGTGACTTCCACTACAGAGTCATGTCTATTTTTAATGCAGTGACTTCCACTACAGAGTCATGTCTGTTTTTAATGCAGTGACTTCCACTACAGAGTCATGTCTGTTTTTTAATGCAGTGACTTCCACTACAGTCATGTCTGTTTTTAATGCAGTGACTTCCACTACAGAGTCATGTCTGTTTTTAATGCAGTGACTTCCACTACAGAGTCATGTCTGTTTTTAATGCAGTGATTTCCACTACAGAGTCATGTCTGTTTTTAATGCAGTGACTTCCACTACAGAGTCATGTCTATTTTCAATGCAGTGACTTCCACTACAGAGTCATGTCTGTTTTTAATGTATTGACTTCCACTACAATCATGTCTGCTTTTAATGCAGTGACTTCCACTACAGAGTCATGTCTGTTTTCAATGCAGTGATTTCCACTACAGAGTCATGTCTGTTTTTAATGCAGTGACTTCCACTACAGAGTCATGTCTGTTTTTAATGTAGTGACTTCCACTACAGAGTCATGTCTGTTTTTAATGCAGTGACTTCCACTACAGAGTCATGTCTGTTTTTATGCCGTGCAGATGCGGTCCATCTAATCTTGGTTTTGTTCCTTGTCCATTTTGTTCAGATGTTATTTACTGTAGACAATGAAATCTAATACTTCTTATTTACTCTGATGGAACATTATTCTCAAACTGTTGAACTTTTTCTCAATCAGTCTTTCACAGAGTGGTGAATATCTGCCAATCTTTATTTTCTTCAATCACAGACTTGCAAATATAAAAGTGGTCGCCCTGTGATGGTGGCACCGTGTTTTTTTGGGGGGGTGGTTGTGGTGATTAATCCCTGGGATGTGGTGCTATTAATAGCACATGAAAGTAATTAAGATGTGTATTAAAGAAAAAGTGTGACATGCCCTGCAGTCGTTCTTTAACCTCAGTTAAAGCTTCAAGTCTTAAAATAAATTAAATTGTGCTGCCGGTCAAATGTTAGATGGACAGCAGGGCAGTAAAGGCAGCATTTCACTCAAACCCTATCTTCTTCTAAGTGCTTACAGTTTCATGGATTACACCATCTCACTTTCTGTCAAAGTGCATGTTATCCTAATGAAAGTATTTGTTACAGGATGAAGGAAGTTGCTGTAACACCGAGGTTGTGTTTTGGTACAGGGAGTTAATGCCTCAGCTTTGAGTATTCACTTGTCAGGACGATCTCAGCATCCAAGAATATGATTTTTGTTTTTGATCCCATTTGTGAAACTAACACCAGTTAGCTATTCTACACCTTTTAGCTCATTCCTAATCCCTGTCCACCTAATCTCCTGTTTCTGATAGACTCTCATCCAAACTGTGAGGAGGAGACTGACACATGAAGCGTATCCTGTCTGCTTTATTTACTGGTCCGTTCCTTTGAATTAAGAAGTGAGATGTGTTCAGAGTGGACGTCAGAATACACGTCCATGAATACACAAACTGAGGCATGGAAACCTTCATATCACATAACAATGACAATGTCAGATCACTGACAACATGAACTTATAAAAACTGAGTGTTCCAAAGAATTGTTGATCACCTTTTCATGATTATTCTTAATGTAATCATATTTATTGTGAGGTATCTAGACTGTGTATTACTGTAAAAACAGCTAAAATCCCATCAGACAGACATGTGAGTAATATGTGCTGTGTCATGCTTCAACGTTTATCCTTTGTATTCTTCCAGTGTAGATGTTCAGAGTGATTTACAGGAGATGTCACCTGAGCGTGTTTAATCCTGATGTTTTTATTCTTTTTCAGGCTGTATCAGAGGCAGGATTTTATATATTTATAATTTATTTTTTGGATCTTTTGATTGTTTTAATCTTTAATCTTTTTAATCTTCCAACATTGATTTACTTCCTTCTATTTGTTGGCGGTCCCTTTTATCTTCCTTTACATATCTGTCACCCCCTCTTGTTGCTGCATCCCTGCAGTTTTTTCTTAAACTTTTAGTCATGGTCTTCCTTATTTGTGAAGCATTTTGTAACCCTGTTTTGAAAAGTGCTATACAAATGATTATTATTATTATTATTATTATTATTATTATTATTATTATTATTATTATTATTATTATTATTATTATTATTATTGTAGTTGTTTATTAGTATCAGTATTTATTTTTTATTATTATTATAATCAATATAATTATAATAAGTTTTGTTATTATTATTTGTACTATTTTTATAATAATATTAACAATAATAATTATTATTATTATTATAAGTAATGTTATTAGTATTTATATTTTATTATTGTTGTAACCCTGTTTTGAAAAGTGCGATATAATAAAGAGTATTATTATTATTTTTCAGGTTTTTTTTAATTATTATTATAATAGTTATTATTATTATTATTATTATTATTATTATTATTACATATTATTATTATTATTATTATTATTATTATTATTAATATTATTATTACATATTATTATTATTATTATTATTATTATTATTATTATTACATACTATTATTACTATTATTATTATTATTATTATTATTAATATTATTATTACATATTATTATTATTATTATTATTACATACTATTATTACTATTATTATTATTATTATTATTATTATTATTATTATTATTATTATTATTATTATTATTAGACATGTTTCATATTGAATGAGATCTTTTTTATTCTATATATTTTATTTAAGTGGGGTTTTTTTAAGTTACTTACTTGATTCATCTTTTTACCCTGCTTGTAAAGAGTGAAATTTGTGAATACTGTGTCTCCTCCTGCATCATAATATGATCAATGCTCTCTGCCTCTGAGACCTGAATACACACACCAACCAGATTAAGGGCCTAACAACACGAGGTGGACAAAAAACATAAAACCAAACCTCCTTACAGCTGCTTTAAGTGCATGTTTGTAAGCACAAGAATGATTAGATTGTGTAAAGAAACAGAATATGAGGACCCCTCTTCATATCCAGTGATCTGTAGATATCTGAATATACACTGAGCAGCAGCTGTTTCCATTTAATCTAAAATAGTATTAGAAATCTCATCCAGCTGATTCTCTTTCACTCTGTGAACAGTATGGTTTCAATGATCAAAGTGAGCTCTGTTTGAAGATCTCATCATCAGCCAATTAAAATAAACATACCAGCAGAAGAAGCATTAGGAGGAGAGAAAGAACACGTCTCTGCTGCAGCCATGGAGGTGAGAGAAGCTGCAGCTCAGCACAAACCCAGCTATTATATTGTTCTGAGGCGCTCTCTTATAATAGTAGGTTTTAATGCAGGTGGAAATGATGGCGATTATCTCCCCCGCTGGAGCAAGAGATGGCAGCATTTAGGCGCCAGAGTCATTGTACGAGAAGGTCGATGGGAGTCACCTTGTCAATAACAGGAAGCTTAGAGCAGAATATCATGCTCTGTTATCCTCAATCTTCTATCTCACCCACACTAGCCTTCACATTACCCTTTTACAGTGTGGTGACACTCCTGCTCTCTCTCTCTCTCTCTCTTCGCTTTATTCAATTTAAAGCACACAAAACGGCCTTGAGTTAACATTTACACTGGATGCTTACATCATCTGTGAATTCTGTGATTCATCTGTGATAAACTGAATCAGTGAGGCTCTTTCATAGCCCTGCACACTCGCTCTGAGTTTCATCTCAGTAAACCCTACACAGTGCATGATCTGTTGTTTTCCTTGATTAAGACATTAGTCCCCCAGGGTTCAACTCTTGGGCCAATCCTTTTTTCTCTGTACCTGCTCCCTCTAGGCTGGATTTAAAAAAAAACATGACGTGTCTTTCCACCTTTGTGCAGATGATTCCCAAATGTACCTGCCCATAAAGAGAAGGGACAATAGTATGTCCTTAAACTTTTTAAACTTTAAAGGTGACATATCACGCTTTTTTCATCAATATATATTGGTCTAAGAGGTCCCCAAAACATGTCTTTAAAGTTTATGCTCAAAAAAACACTTTGAAATCAGATTTTGGTCTGCCTGAAGAACCCTCTTCTTCAGCCCTCCTCAGAACAGTCTGTTTTCTCTCTGACCACGCCCCCTCAGGAAGTGGATGTTCCTCGGCTCTCCAGCACGTTGATCTAATGTTTACATGTTGGCTGAATATACACGGCTGCTCACAGATCGCGTTACTTCAACCCTCTAAATCTGATCCAGAATCTGATCCTGACGGAGAGGCGCCTGTAGCAGGACCTTTCTGAACCATTGGTCACAGATTTAGTGTTTCCTGTTGTTTTATTTATCAGTATGTCGACGTGTGTCTTGGTACACAGCTACGAACATGTAGCTATGTGGCTATGCTAACTAGCGCTAGCACTTTTCCATGATAAATAAAAATCATCCACTAGATCTTCAAATCTGCAGACGTGGGGAGTAAAACCGACCTCTGCCAGAAAGGCAGCAGGACTTTTTCTGAAGGATTGGTCACAGATTCTGTTTCTTGTTGTTTTATTTGTCAGTATGTAGACGTGTGTCTTGGTACACAGCTACAGCTACAGCTACGACATGTAGCTATGTAGCTATGCTAACTAGCGCTAGCACTTTTCCATGAAAAATAAAAATCATCCACTAGATCTTCAAATCTGCAGACGTGGAGAGTAAAACCAACCTCTGTGTTTATTAAGACAGCCTACAACTAGCATGCCTCCCTCCTAAGCTCCTTGTTAGCACACATGTGTGCAGGGAATGAAAAACAGAGGAGGGGTTGAGTTGTATTTTATACAGTCTATGGGCTGAACAAGCTCCGAGCTCTGACTCCGTGACAGACCGGATATTGTTGTGACGTAACAAAAACACAGAAAACTGAAACGGCTCGTTTCACACACATTTACAGAAAGGTGGAGAAATCAGAACAGGGGCAGAATGGATTTTTTTCATTTTTGGGGGGTTTGTAGACATGCCAGGGAAACATATTTCAGGTAGAGAACCATTAAAAAGTCCATTTTGCATGATATGTCACCTTTAATGAAAAGAAGACTGAAATTATTGTGCTTGAATCCAGGGCTGCATGTAAGGCCCCAATATTAGACCTGGGCTCCCTGCAACCTTACAAGTGGCAACCTCCAGTCTAAAAATATGAGGCCAGTGCGTCAGTGTTAAAAACTGCAGTTCCTGGAGTGTCCACTTGAGGCTGGCTCGGGAAGTTCCGGATACCACATACACACCAATTAAAGAAGATGATCTTTACAGCAGAAATAAACATGTTTACAGCCTGGTTCAAAAAACGAGTGTAGTCTGGATAGCTCATCTCTCAATCAGCACACACTGTACGGGGTGTGAATTTATTCATAACGCGGCAATTTTGAAGATATTGAGATTATGAGTCTTCCATTACATGGCTAGGAGGCTCAAAGTCCCGTCTCTTTACATCACAATCGCTCAACAGAAGTTATGTTGAGTTCAGCATTTCCAATATGGCTGCCCCCGCCGATTGGCTTCAAAACAGCGCTTCAGAAACAGATGGGTGACATCATGGATACTACGTCCATATTTTCATACAGTCTATACATGAAAGCAACAGTAACCAATCTTAGTGTTATAATGGACGGTGATTTTAAATTAGATAAACAGATACATACGTCTGATCTTGTTTTTACCGTTTGAAGCTTTTATCTAAGATGAAATCAGTTTTATCTTTTAATGATTTTGAGAAAGTTAAAAAGGCTTTCATTTGGACTCGTCTGGACGACTGTAACGCACTTCATGTAGGCGTTAACCAGGCCTCCCTGTCACGTCTGCAGCAGGGATGGCGATGATTTTCGTATATTCGAATATTCGCTCACTTTGTAAAAATAAAAGAGGTACTTTGAATATTTTCTCATTTTAAAAGTACAATTTATCATCGTTTTTACCGGTCTTAGAGCTGTTTGCTAACCACATTAAGTAACAGAAGAAGAAGAATGCTAACTGCATTAAATAGCAAAAGAAGAAGAAAACATTTGTGACAGTTGCAGTGATTTTCTCTGTTTCTGAATCTCACATTACTACACACGTATTTCCAGAGATTGAGCATGGCTGTGAAATGTAAACACACACGCCACGCTGCGTCACAGAAACACAGACATAAACATGGAGACAGACGCTGTCAGTGCCAGCTACTAGCAGCACCTCGTCCTGCTGCTGGTTAACAAGACTGTCACACAAACGGGCTGATAAGGGGACAGGTGTGTGTGTGTGTTTGTTTGTGGGGAGATGATTATTCGAATATTGTAGAATAGATGCTCGAATAGTATTTTGGCTTGAAATGCCCATCCCTAGTCTGCAGTTAGTCCAAAATGCTGCGGCTCGACTTTTAACCAGGCCTGGAGTCAACAGGTCAGAGGTTTTCAGAGGACCAGAAAGACAACATGGATGAGGAGAGGAGGAAGAGGAGAATCCTTGATTCAGTGATTACAGCAGGAAAACCTCGGTCACATGACTCCAGCTGTCCGGAGGTCCTGCTCTGTGCTGCGTTCTGAAAACACAACAGGTTGGTGTTGATGGATGAGAGACGGACCAGACACGGATCTGGTGGAAGTTCCTTGTCAGACCAGGCTGAAAACCAGGGGTAGTCGTGCCTTCTCAAAAGTCCTAGAGAAAGTTGTTGCCAAACAGCTCACTACTGTCTTGACTTCTCACAACATTTTAGATAAATTTCAATCTGGTTTCCGCCAGAAGCATTCTACCGAAGCGGCTCTTCTGAGAGTGTCCAATGATATTATGATGTCCTCTGATGTAGGTGACTGCTCTGTTTTGGTGCTGCTGGATCTTAGTGCGGCCTTCGATATGGTTGATCATTGTATCCTGACTGAGAGGCTGAGGCAGTGGGTAGGTGTCTCTGGGAGCGCCCTGGATTGGTTCTCTTCCTATCTCTCTGACAGGAGTTTTTCGGTGTCACTTGGTCCATACATGTCTGAAACTGCTGCTCTCTCCTGTGGTGTCCCTCAGGGTTCTGTATTGGGCCCTATATTATTTGCCTTGTATTTGCTGCCCTTGAGTCACATTATCAGTAAATTCAAAGGTATTTCTTATCACTGTTACGCTGATGATATCCAGCTGTATATGTCTTTTAGGCCTGATGACACAGACAAGCTGATAGTTTTGCTTGATTGTCTGACTGCCATTAAGGACTGGATGTCTGACAACTTCCTGCAGCTAAACGCTGACAAGACGGAGGTCCTTATTGTTGGATCTGATACTATAGCTTCCAAGGTTGCTCAGTGTATTGGTTCCCTCTCTTCTGCTGTCCAGTTTAAACTCAGAAATCTTGGAGTTATATTCGATCAGTCCATGTACTTTGATCACCACATAAAACAGTTGTCCCGGTCATGTTTCTTCCATTTACCATTCATTGCCAAACTCAGGTGTGTTGTGTCACATCCTGTACTGGAAATGATCATTCATGCTTTTGTTTCATCCAGACTGGACTATTGTAATTCACTTTTCACCTGCCTCAGTAAGTTGTCCTTCCATCGTCTTCAGTTAGTCCAGAACGCTGCTGCAAGGCTGTTGACCAAGTCCAGCCCGACAACCCACATCACTCCGATTCTAGCTTCCCTACATTGGCTTCCAGTTAAATTTAGGATCCCTTTTAAGGTTCTTGTTTTTGTGTATAGAGCTCTGCGTGGTCAGGCTCCTGAATATATCACCGACCTGCTCCACCCCTACCTCACCAGTAGGTCACTCAGTTCTTCTGACCAGGGCTTGTTGGTTGTCCCTCGAGCTCGTCTAAGAACAAAAGGTGACCATGCTTTTGAAGTGGTGGCACCAACATTGTGGAACGCTCTTCCTGTAAATGTTTGTTCAGCTGTCTCTGTTGTCACTTTTAAAAAACTCTTAAAGACACATTTATTTAAACAGGCCTTCGACTCACTGTGTTCAGACTAATGTTTTATTTATGCTATGGTCTGTTTCTTTTAATGTGTTGGATATTTTCCTGTGAAGCACTTTGTGATTTTATTCTGTGAAAGGTGCTATACTAAATAAAATTTACTTACTTACTTACTTGCTTCTTGACGGTGGCCCCAAAACTGTGGAACGAGCTGCCCCCCATGTTAGACTGTCCCCAAAATTACCGACTTTTAAATCCTGTCTTAAAACATATTTTTACTCCTTGTTTTATAACCCAGCATGAGAGTTGTGTGTTCTCTGTCTCTGTCTGTTCTTTTAGTGGATTTGTAATTGTTCTTAAAGTGTTTTAATTTTAATTTATTATTATTATTATTATTATTATTATTATTATTATTATTATTATTATATTTTAAAGTGTTTTGTGTGTTTTATAATGATTTTTATTTGTATTATTCTCTGACAGTGTTTTATGTTCTGTGTGTTTTAACTTATTTACCTGCCTGTGCAGCACTTAAATAAACTTGATTGATATTTTAAAATGTGCTGTATAAATAAAGTGGATTGGATTTATCACAACATGGCTAATGGTAAAAAAAAAGCACTCATATAAAATCAGAGGGAGTGAAGTGGGAATTGAATAAAGTGAGATAAAGGAAGCTTTAATAAAAGACAGAGACGTACAGTTCAGAGTATCAGGGCTCAATCTGGATCCTGACATCACTGTACATCTCATTTCTTCATTACAATGACCTCACAGTATCTCTCATCTCTCACTTTCAGCTGTGCTCATCCTCCCTGTGTGGATCCTTTTTTATACATTAACTAAAGATTATGGAGACCATTTGCTGAAATGGGATTAATATAATCCCATTGCATGTAATCCGTCTCTTTCCAAACCTGCGTAGCTTTACGACAAGCAATATGAGATTATAATAATAATCTTAGAGCTGGATTTGGAGATAAGTGGCGGTGCTTGTTCTTTGTGCAGAATGGAAGGACACACTGTCTCTCTTGTTTTTAGTCATTATCACAGTTGAGCTGCAGTGAGGATGGTGTGCTGCAGTATGGCTTGAAAATGTATATACAGCTCTTGTTTTCATCTCAAAATACATGTAGGTGAAGCTAAAGGTGATGTTTGTGTAAGGTTCTTATATGAACATGAAAATGTTGCTTTAAGCAGAGGAGGTGCATCATCCTACAGAAAGGTTTATTGATCGTGTTGCAGCTTGAGCGATCGTATAAGACACACTCCTAAAATATCGATGTATACAGAGAGAGAAGAACAACACATTTTGAGCAGAGCACATCATCCAACTCTCCACGGACCCCAAGCCTCTGCTGTGTTCTGCTGTGTTCCATCCACTTTTACAGGGTTAGGCACTGCACAGCAGCTTGTCTGCCTGGAGACTGGAGAAGCTTTTATTCTGCAGCTCCTCAGGGCTCGTGCACCTCAGGGCATCCCTGGGAGACAGGGTGGCGTTGGTGTGGCTCATCCACTGTATGAAGGAGCCGAGGTGACAGTCACAGTGCCACAGGTTGTCATGGAGGTGCAGCTTCTTCATGTCTGAGGTGCCAGGGACAGAAAACAGTCAGTAAATGTGGACAGTGGTGGCATCAGGTCACACTGCGGTCAGTTCTACATTTCACTGGAAAGGCAGGAAGTGATTCTTTTACCGGGCATGCGGGTGAACATCGTTCCATCTATTGTCTTCAGGTGGTTTCCACTGAGAGCCAGCTGAGAGAGCTTGGCCATGTTCCTGAACACATCAGGTGGCAGCTGCTCCAGCTCATTGTTCCTCAGGTAGAGCTCCTGGATCAACAACCAGCACATTTAGGAAACATCCACACGTAAACAGGTATTTATAAAAAAATATATCTCTTTCTCTTTGTTCTGAGAACAATCCTCTCCTCAGCAGAGGCGTGTTTGAATATTTCTCTAACCATGCAGAAACAGATCCAAACACCTTAAAGCTGCTGTGAGGAACTTTTGTTTTGAATTGGTTCTGGTGCCCCCTTGTGGACAAAGCGATACCTCTTATCTCTTGTCCTATACATGCAAAAGTAGTGTTTTCAACAAAAATCTCATCCTGTTGCCTTTTAACCGTGAACTTTATCAGGCATTGTGATTATTTTCCATGTAAACAGTCGAAATAAAGGCTGTTTCTGAAGCAAGATGTCCATCATCTGGTCTGACACCTACCCCCCCTGGGCGGTTTCAGGCATTAAAAATGACAACAGAGAAGGTGTCAGTGTTGCTGCTGATGGTCTTGTTTGCTATTGAAGGTCATAAAGAGACATCAGTATCATTTTCAGTCTGTTTCTCAGCCAGTTCAAAACTCCTCACAGGGCCTTTAATAAGCATGCAGAGTCAGTCAGAGGTGAGGATGTGTGTCACGTCAAACACCATAGAGGAACATTATGTGTATGGAGCGTCTGGAGTGAGTGGTAAATGTAAACAGTGTTCCACAAACTGTGTTGAGTGTTGAATGAAAACTATTGAGTGAATTATATTTATTCACCCTCACACACACAGCAGCATCAGGATAAAGAACAGCCAGGTTTCCCTCTAAACATGCGTTTGAACCTAACAATACCAAGCTGACCTGAACAAACTGGTAGTCACCATCTTGGTCCAAACGCTATACATATGAACAACATGTGGAACAGATACTGTAGTACCTGCAAGTTATCCAGGCCGTCCAGAGTGGACGGGCTCAATGTGGACAGGAGGTTGTTGTCCAGAACGAGCATCTCCAGAGAGCGCAGAGGCCTAAACACTGCAGCAGGGACCGTCTTCAGGCTGGATGGGAGAGAGAATTATTCATTTGAGATTAAAGAAGCGTGCTTGAATTGTGAAAAGTGAAGCATTGCATCTAAAGTGGATTTTAGAAATGATTCTGATGTACTGTTATCAAGAGAGGAGGGCATAATGAGCAGGATTGACTCTTGAAGTTTCAAACTTCAAGTAAAACTGGATCATAAACAAATATGAATGATCCTGGTTTGAAGTAACACGTGGGCTGTTTTCAAAACCGCCTACTATACTAGCAGTACGTATTGATTTGGTCTAAATTCAGTATGTAGTAAGTGAACAAGAGCAAAATCTGCAGTATGCCAAAACTTGCCGGATGTCTACTGATTCAGGAAAATGTCTCAGTCTGCATCGGACCAGTCTGCCTCACGTACTGTTTCCCACAATACATTTCTTTTCTCTTCTTATTTTGATGGGGGGAACTCAGTTTTTAGGAGCTGTGAAAATTATTAAATTACATGTAAACCTCTTCTTAACTTTTTAAATCATAAGTGATGCTAAAGAAGCAGTTTATCTATCGGCTTGGTCGTTGTTTACTTCTGCTTTCTGAAACCGGAAATCTAGTGACGTCTGACCCAGCGTACTGCAACACAGAACCAACAGAACAGTCAGACTACAGACTAAATTCAAACGCAGTATGTAGTAGGCAGTACCTGCTGCCTACTACATTAGTAGGTAGTATGTTTCAGGCCGTTTCGAAAACAGCCCTAGTCCTGAGGTCATCTGATTAATCTGAGGGTTGAGGCAAAGATTAGGTTAATAATAAGTTACTATTATATGGGGCTCCGTTTGTTAAGTTGTGCATACTGAAGATAACAGCAACATTTCTCCACATTTAGCCCCAAAACTTCATCAAACGTAGTGTGGTCACTTTTTTAATCACATTTAGAGCAACCTTTTTTGACCTTTGTCACTTTATTTTTGTCGTTACAAATACATTTGAAAAAACAGCTTTAAATCTAAATGCCATATATAAATCTGACAAAATCTAAATGTTAAATGTTAAATCTAAATGTTAAATTTAAATGTTAAATCTAAATGTTAAATTTAAATGTTTAATGTTAAATATAAATATACAAGTTAATTTAAATGCTAATCATAAATCCATCCATCCATTATCCATCCATTATCTTGACCCATTAGGGGTCACGGGGGGGCTGGAGCCTATCCCAGCTGGCTTCAGGCGGAAGGCAGGGTACACCCTGGACAGGTCGCCAACCTATCACAAGGCTAACACAGAGAGAGAGACAACCATTCACGCACACACTCACACCTACGGGCAATTTAGAGTGACCAATTAACCTGGTAAGCATGATTTTGTAATCATAACTCTAAATGTTAAATATTTAACTAATATACAAATTCACACTGCCACCAGGTGGAAGTACTAAAATAAAAGCTTCATAAAGTGATACAGATATCCCAACCACGGTCTGTCAGTACTGACTCCTACGGGTTATAGCTGGACTGCCCACCATCAATAATGTGCACTGAATTAGCAGGAAATGTTAAAAGGCAGTTTTGGAGGCCATAAAGAGATTTCACAACGCTCAGAGTCAGTGCTGACCCGGTCTATGGTACGGACAAGCTAAGCTGCTATTGCAAAGTCTGTATCCTTTATGAAGCTTTTATTTTTGTACTTCTGCTAGGCAGCAGTTTAACATATTAGATACATATTTAGGATAGCAGAGCAACATTTAACATTTAGATTTAACACTTAACATTAAGATTTAACATTTAACATTAAGATTTAACATTAAATATTAAGATTTAACATTAAACATTTAGATATAACATTTAGCTTTTAGATTTAACCATTAACATTTTCATTTAACATGTTGCATTAATATTTATATTTTGTATTTAGATTTAACAGTGATTTAAATTTAAATATATTTGTCACAACTAAAATTAAGAGAAGAAAATTAAAAATATTCCTCTAAATGTGATTTTAAAAAGTGACTTTTAAAAATTCACTCAACATTTTGAAGACATTTTGGAGCTGAATATGGAGAACTGTTGTTGTTACAGTCCCACGCTGTTACTGCAGGCTGATCTACAGAGTGATAACAGTTTCCTGGTTCATAGAAGCATGCTCTAAGTTCACGTAAGATGAGACCTGTTATTGTCTAAGTTGAGGAACATGAGCTGTCTGAGTCCATTGAAGGCCTTCGGGGAGATCTTCTGGATGCGGTTCAGGGAGAGGTCCAGAACTTTGAGGGCAATCAGAGGCTTGAAGGCATTAGACGGGAGCGTTGTGATCGCATTGAGAGGAAGATCCAGGTCAGACAAGTTCCTCAGTCCAGCAAACATCTCAGCTTTGACGGTGCCGATCTGGTTCTGTCCCAGCATGAGGAAGCGGAGGTTCAGGAGGTCCTGGAGACATGGAAGGAACCTCAGCTGTAGGGGTGAGATCATTCCCTCATGATGCTGGACATTATGTTTCTCTTCTTAATGTTTACCTGGAATCCCCTCCGGTGAAGGTTGGTGATGTGGTTGCCGTAGAGATTGAGAAGCATTAGCTGCTTTGCTCCAGAGAAGGCTTGGGGGTGGATTGACTTGATGGCGTTTCGTTCCAGGTTGATGCTCTCAATCCGAGGAATCAATGTCAGAGCGTTGGCCTTCAGGTCTGTGATACCGTTCTCACCTTGAGGAGCAGTAAGAGGTTTGGTTAATGATGCGGTGAAGGTGCACAGCGCCTGTGTTTATAGAAGAAAAGATCAAATCTAATATATTTGCAATGATATGATTAACTATGTGGGGCTCACCCAGTTTGAGGATCCAGGCATCAGGGGGCAGTTTGGAGGGGAAGGAACGAAACCCTCTTTTATGACAGTTCACCTCTGACTTCTCTGGACCGGACTTCCTGGAGCATTTACAGACATCGGGGCAGCTCTCCAGAGCCTGCACCGTCCATATGACCAGCAGCAGCAACCAGGCCAAGTGCTGCATCTCCCCTGCAGAGAGGCGGATGAGGACAGACAGAGACAAAGAGAGGGGCCGTCTAGACCATGAGGAAACAGTGAATCTGAGAGTCTGAATCTGAATTTGATATTTTGCTGATTAAATAGTTTTTTAGTGTCAGGTAAATAAATCTCCTTTACTGTTAGAAATACCTGCAGTAACCCAGAGGTGTTAGCATGTATGTGCTGGGCTCTTTGAGTTAGACACATCTTTGTGATTTTGTCCCACATAGTGAACAAACAAACCAAAAGTGATCCAAATGTAACAAAAAAATAGAAAGTGATTCCCCTTATTAATCATTAATCTAATCAGTCATAATGCTTAAAGGTGAGAGTATCTCAGGTGAAGAGCTTCCTCTCTGTCTTTCATGATCATCATCAGACTCACATGTGAATGATCAATCAATCAATCAATCAATCAATCAATCAATCAATCAATCAATCAATCAATCTTTATTTGTATAGCGCCAAATCAAAACAAACGTTATCTCAAGACGCTTTTACAAACATAGGAGGTCTAGACCACTCTATGTCAAATTAGACATAGAGTAAAGAAAACTGTTGTCTTTGTTGAAGTTTGAATACAGTTGTAGTAAACATTATTATTTTCAATCAATACAATGTTTTAAAAGTTGCCTAGTTTTGAATTTTCACAAGTGATATGCTCTTAACAACCTGTATAATAATTTGGCACACTCATTTCTGCAGATTCTGCATGTATTTAAAAATACAGCCCAAAAGCATCATTTTAACCACACAGTTGAAGAAATATATTCACTATCTGACTTCTAAACTAATTTGAAAACGACTGTTGACATAGTTTTTAAAATATTTACAGAAATGCAACTTGCATAATAATTTGGAACACAGTGTACGTGCTGCAGCACGGTCAGCAAAATAAAACAAGCAGTTGGTAAAATCACACAAGTCAAGATAAAGAAATAAAAGATGTTTTAAAAGACATAAAATTCCCTTAAAAAGAACTCTGAAGGAATACAATTATTTTAAAATACAGTTCTTAAAATGGTTAAAACAGAATAAAATAAATACAATTCAGATGAAATCAGGAAATTGGAGGAAATAATTGATATTTTATAGGCTCTTGTTTGCTTTATATATTTCTTTTGCACTGTCTACTCTGTTACTGTGACACTTGAATTTCCCCGTTGTGGGACGAGTAAAGGAATCTCTCTCTCTCTCTCTCTCTCTCTCTCTCTCTCTCTCTCTCTCTCTCTCTCTCTCTCTCTCTCTCTCTCTCTCTCTCTCTCCCTCTCGGCAGGTTTTCATCCTGGGGCACAGGTACGGTAAAAGAGACAAGGTGAAGTGTCAGCTGATGAACTTTCTGTTGAGTCAGGCTAAGCTGGCCATTTATGTGAGCAGGAGGGACCAGCTGGAGCGCTCTGAGGACGTGGATCCTCAGGTCCTGTTTGTGAGGATGGTGAAGGTCAGGCTGAAGACCGATTTTAGGTACTTCAGTCTGATCCACGGCCTGGATGAGTTCACACACCTGTGGGGTCTCAAACGGGTGCTGGGCTCTGTAGAGAACCAGGAGCTGGTGTTTGGGAACATCCTGTGCTGAGCATGTGTTAGCTTCTTTATGTGTTGTGTCTTGTTGATCTTGGCTGGCTCATGATCTCTGTTTGTTCTTTGGGTTTTGTTGGAAAGACCGAATGAGACAATAAAAGGAGTTTGAAAAATCAAATCTCTCTCTCTCTCTATCTCTCTCTCTCTCTCTCTCTCTCTCTCTCTCTCTCTCTCTCTCTCTCTCTCTCTCTCTCTCTCTCAATTCAATTCAATTCAAAGGGCTTTATTAGCATGGAAAACATACGTAATCATTGCTAAAGCTTAAAAAGAAATAAAACACAAAATTACAAACTATTACAGAATAATAAGATTCAATGTTAAACTAACAGAGCTGTATAGAAGAAAGATAATGATAATGATAATAATGATAATGATAATAAAAATAACAATAATAATACTAACAACAACAAAAATAATAATTACAACAGTAATACTAATAACAACAACAATAATAATAATAATAATAATAATAATAATTTCATTTATCTTTTACAGATGACTATAGATTATTTACAGAAATGTAAAATTAAATTATAAAGATTTAAAGAGGAAAGATGTACAGCTCTGAGATGTGTGTGTGTACAGGTCTGTGGTGTGTGTATGTACAGCTCTGTGATGTGTGTGTGTACAGGTCTGTGATGTGTGTATGTACAGGTCTGTGATGTGTGTGTGTACAGGTCTGTGGTGTGTGTATGTACAGCTCTGTGATGTGTGTGTGTACAGGTCTGTGATGTGTGTATGTACAGGTCTGTGATGTGTGTGTGTACAGGTCTGTGGTGTGTGTATGTACAGCTCTGTGATGTGTGTATGTACAGGTCTGTGATGTGTGTATGTACAGGTCTGTGGTGTGTGTATGTACAGGTCTGTGATGTGTGTATGTACAGGTCTGTGATGTGTGTGTGTACAGGTCTGTGATGTGTGTGTGTGTACAGGTCTGTGGTGTGTGTATGTACAGGTCTGTGGAGTGTGTATGTACAGGTCTGTGGTGTGTGTATGTACAGGTCTGTGATGTGTGTATGTACAGGTCTGTGATGTGTGTGTGTACAGGTCTGTGATGTGTGTGTGTGTACAGGTCTGTGGTGTGTGTATGTACAGGTCTGTGGAGTGTGTATGTACAGGTCTGTGGTGTGTGTATGTACAGGTCTGTGATATGTGTATATACATACATACATACATCTCTCTCTCTCTCTCTCTCTCTCTCTCTCTCTCTCTCTCTCTCTCTCTCAAGGCTCTACACTTAAACTTATGTACCAGATGTAAATTTGAATGAAATATGTTTCCCTTTAAAAATATATACACAATGTCACAACAGCTTGGTGCATAAAATAAACCAAAATACAGGAAATAAATGATTTGATGGTCAAAGTTTCCAGTTTTCATTGGGCGTACCCAAATGATTGCTGGTTCTACTTAGACTGAACACAACCAGGTTGTCTGTGTATAAGATGCTTCATTAGACTGTTACCAGTATTACAGGTCGTCAAAGTAAAAAATACAAAGAGCTGGAGACAAACTTCTGCACTGTCTGAAACAATACTGACTCCATGGGGCTGAAGCACTCCACATTTTACCCATATAGTCAGGTGTGTATCAGCACAAGTATCAAAACCAGCCCTTGCACATGCAGGCTGAACCATTCCTCATGACAGAGAGTTTTTTATCTGAACGAGCTGCTTTTTGCTAACTTCAGGAAGTAAGAAGGATATAAACTGTGACATCTGTGTCACTTCAGTCACCACAGGTTCTGCGGATGATTGAGCTCTAGATTGAGAGTGGAGCTGCTTATAGCTCATCTCAGTCACAATGCAATGCTAAACTGGAGCGATCTGCACAGAGCTGCTGAACTTTGTGGGCTTTTCTATCATTAGTGTAATTTACTTTGTGATCTAGACTTTGAGACAGAGCAGAGTAGGGACAAACTTTGCACTTTCCTTGGTGCTATCAGCAATCACAATCCATTCTTAGTGCATCCCCTCTCCCTGTAGAGTGCAGTGTTTAAAGTATGTCTTCTTTATGTAAACTTGTGCAAATAAAGGTCTCAAAGAATAAAAAGGGATGATTCTTAAATCATTTGCTGAAACACGACACAAAGGGATGCAGAAAATCTGAAATGTATTTGCAGCTAATCCAATTTGAAAGCCCACCTTACGCAGAGTTAATCCTTACAAGCATCAAAAGGAAAGCAGTGCAACAAACCGAGCACCCACACAGCGCAGTGACACTCAGAAACACAGACTAGCTTTCATGAGTACGAATCTAAAATCTGATAATCACTTGAGTTAAGGAGTCTATGATTCCCACTCAACTTGAAAGATGATTCAAATTCAAAGGAAGGATTCAGCTCAATAGAAGGTTTTCCTCCTGCTGAGGGGCGCTTACCTGAGCAGGCTGTCATCACAGTCTCTAAACACGAGTTGATCCGTCCACTTTGTCTCTACACCTAAAACAGGCTGAAGTCAGTCCTTCCTTTAAAAGTGACTATAACACATTTTTCAGAGCATCTGTCAGTCTGCAGTTGAACTTCTACTGAGCTGATTTTAAACTCTTTAACGTCTGAAGGAGCACAGAGAAATTCTCAGCGTCCCCGTCTTCTGCAGCAGGTAAGATGCAACCATGCAGCCTGGGAAGTGCTCTCACCGGCTCGACATAGAAGCAGCTCAAAAACTCCTGCCAGGTTAGCCGTGTGGGAATGCAACCTCCGCCCCAGCAGACTGAAAACAGGGTGTGAAACTCACAGAGCCGCAACTTCTGCAATGTAACAGAGTGCAGAGAAATGTGGCGTCTGCAGATGATGGCGTCAATCCAGGTTCTGCCGCCAGGTCTACTGAGTGTGTGTGTGTGTTATGTTTGTGTTGTGTGCACATATGGGTTGGTGGGTGAGTGTTGTTTTGATACTGTCCTCATGAGAACTCACTCTGAGCATTCATACTGTTGAGTTTCAGACCTTAAGGGTTACCCCTGTTCACTCAAAAAAAGCACCATGGGTGTCTGTTTTATCGACATAAGTATAACATGTATCTTAACAGGCAGAAACCTCCAGCAGGACCAGAGTCATGTTAGACACACATCTGCTGAGACCGTGTTGGAGAGAGGGATAGAGGGAGATGAAGAGAGAGAGAGATGATAGTGGTGAGACGGATAGTAGTAGTTGTAGCAGCTGGAGTCTGGCACGTCCACAACAGCAGAGATCCAGAGGAACCTACGGGACAAGGGAGATCAGGGACTCCAGAAAGGTCTATGGTTAGTAACTTTAATGGGACAGGGAGAGTTAATATAAGAGACAGGCAGAGAGAGGGAAAGACAGGATCCCAGTGTGTCAGACTAAGCCTATAGCAGCATAACTAAGAGCTGGTCCAAGCCTGATCCAGCTCTAACTATAAGCTTTATCAAAAAGGAAAGTTTGAAGCCTACTCTTAAAAGTAGAGAGGGTGTCTGCCTCCCGGACCCTGACTGGTAGATGATTCCAAAGGAGAAGGGCCTGATAACTGAAGGTTCTACCTCCCATACTACTTTTAGAGACTTTAGGTACGATGAGCATATTTCCTGTAACTGAAAGCAAAACAAAAACCAGGTGTTCTACTATTTAATTTCACTCTAATAGGGCGGCTGTGGCTCAGTGGGTAGAGTGGTCGTCTATCAATCTGAAGGTTGGCAGTTCAATCCTGCAGTCACATGCTGAAGTGTCCCTGGGCAAGTCACTGAACCCCAAACTGCTCCCTCTGTTGTTCAGTGATGTGTGAATGTGGATTTATGAAATTAACACTGATGGTCCCTTACTGTGTGTCTAACATGAGTCTGGTCCTGCTGGAGGTTTCTGCCTGTTAAAGGAAGTTTGTCCTTGCCACTGTAACTTGCTAAATGCTGCAAAGTGCTCTGCTCATGGTGGATTAAGATGAGATCAGACTGAGTCCTGTCTGTAAGATGGGACTGGATCTGATCCTGTCTTGATGTTGGGTCTTTGTTAATAATAGAACATAGGGTACGGTCTAGACCTGCTAACTTTTGTTGTTACCGCATTAAACCCTGAGGACGAGGTAGATGCTGCTGATGATTCCAAAGGAGAAGTGTCTGATAACTGAAGGTTCTACCTCCCATACTACTTTTAGAGACTTTAGGTAGGACCAGCAGGCCTGCATGTTGGAGTGTAGTGTTCTAGAGGGGTAATAGGGCACTATGAGCTCTTTAAGATATGAAGGTGTCAGATCATTAAGAGTCTGTCAGTCTTGCTGGTGCCGTGATGTATACAGGTGGACAGATATCCCTCAGGGTTCAGTAGCTCTTTGTCTGGCATGTTGGAGCTTTGGTTTGTGTCCAGAGAGTACTGTAAGATCCTTATAGGACATGAGCTCTGACATTTTCTTGTTTTCCTTGTTTTAATGGGACAGAGAGCCTACGCCGGAGGTCCGCGTAGCTCCCGTACCTAAGCAGAGGCCTACGCACGTAGCTGACGTGCACCTCCTCCAAAATGTAACTACCCGTAGATTCGAGCCCTGTGATTAGTCCGCTCAGCAGCATTGTATTTCCCGCATTTACATCTCTTCCAGGATCCCTGCTCATTGGGCGCACATCATCCGTGTATTTCCTCTCCTCCTCTCTCTTCTTCATGTAGTCATGTCTGTATGATAAACAGCAACATGTATCAGCTGTAGATTAACATAACACGCTCTGAATCTCTGTGGAAAAGTAAACAGAGATCGTAGCGGGGCCGGAAGCAGGCGACCGGCTATCAGAGAGACCACACTGCCCTCAAGAGTTTCGGAGGAGAATTGCTGCGTGACACGGACACACCGACGCACAAGTATGTGGGGCTCATGTCTGCGTCAGCCCCTGCTGCGTAGGGGAGACACAGAAGTATAAATCAGGCTGAAGCCTATCACATCATAAGTAAGAGCTGGGAGGATCAACCTTTAATGGTGACATATCACTCTTTTTTCATCAATATATATTGGTCTAAGAGGTCCCCAAAACATGTCTTTAAAGTTTATGCTCAAAAAAACACTTTGAAATCAGATTTTGGCATGCCTGAAAAGCCCTCTTCTTCAGTCCTCCTCAGAACGGTCTGTTTTCTCTCTGACCACGCCCCCTCAGGAAGTGGGTGTGGCCTCGGCTCTCCAGCACGTTGATCTAATGTTTACATGTTGGCTGAATATACACGGCTGCTCAGAGATCACGTTACTTCAACCCTCTGAATCTGATCCAGAATCTGATCCTGACGGAGAGGCGCCTGCAGCAGGACCTTTCTGAACGATTGGTCACAGATTTAGTGTTTCTTGTTGTTTTATTTGTCAGTATGTAGACATGTGTCTTAGTACACAGCTACGAACATGTAGCTATGTGGCTATGCTAACTAGCGCTAACACTTATCCATGATAGATAAAAATCATCCACTAGATCTTCAAATCTGCAGACGTGGGGAGTAAAACCGACCTCTGCCAGAAAGGCAGCGGGACCTTTCTGAACCATTGGTCACAGATTTAGTGTTACTTGTTGTTTTATTTGTCAGTATGTAGACGTGTGTCTTGGTACACAGCTACAGCTACAAACATGTAGCTATGTGGCTATGCTAATTAGCGCTAGCACTTATCCATGACAAATAAAAATCATCCACTATATCTTCAAATCTGCAGACGTGGGGAGTAAAACCGACCTTTGTGTTTATTAAGACAGCCTACAACTAGCATGCCTCCCTCCTAAGCTCCTTGTTAGCACACATGTGTGCAGGGAATGAAAAACAGAGGAGGGGTTGAGTTGTATTTTATACAGTCTATCGGCTGAACAAGCTCCGAGCTCTGACTCTGTGACAGACCGGATATTGTTGTGACGTAACAAAAACACGGAAGTCTGAAACGGCTGGTTTCACACACATTTACAGAAAGGTGGAGAAATCAGAACAGGGGCAGAATGGATTCTTTTCATTCTCGGGGGGTTTGTAGACATGCCAGGGAAACATATTTCAGGTAGAGAACCATTAAAAAGTCCATTTTGCATGATATGTCACCTTCAAGGGCCTCTTTAATATACAGACTTCAATCCACATGACTTGATGGGTGGCATCAGAAGCGCTCTTGTTTCTGTTTGTTGTCTATGTGGTACCATCTGCTCGTGCGTCAGTAAGCATTGGCTGTAAACAGTGTTGGTGTAGACAATGATTCAGCTTTACCTGATCTCCATCAGCAGATGTCTTCATATGTAAAACCCACTGTAGGTGTCTTCTCTAAACGCTGGGCCTCCGCTGAGAGAGGATGCACTGTCACTATACGACCGCTGATAGCTTCAAAGATCGAGTGTCAACCAATCCAAGAAGGTTTCATCTTTTTCTGTTTTTGAAGAAAGAAGCATTTAAGTCCAGGTCACAGTCCACCTTAAAGAAGGCCCTGATTGAGGGAATACATATTCACTTAGTCCACATATTGTGGTTGGGCTGTGAGTTTGCACATCTTCCTCTCTGGCTGTCAGTGACACAGATTGTTCCACAGCTGTGTAGAAGTGACAATGCCTGCATGTGGAAGTGGGTCAGGACAGTAATTCCTTATTAGAAGAGAGAGCAGAGGAACTGCCAAACATGTCACTCTCTGTTACACAGCAATGAAAAGACCGAGGACTCCCAGGATGGAGAGGGGAGGAGGCAGAAACAAGGAGACTCAGAGACAGAGGAGAAACTGGGAGGAAACAATGATGGTACAGAAGGAAGGGGATTAAGAGGAAAGAGAAAAGGCCGGAGAAGAAGTGGGAGTAAGAGCAGAGAGACAGAGCGATGGAAAGGAACAAGGATAGAGTGGGACTGTAGGAAGAGAGGGAGAAACAGAGCAAAAGAGCGATAGGATGAGTAACCAAGAAGAAATGGAGCGACGGAGGAGAGGAGAGGCCGCGACTGAGCTGCAGCGTGACAGAGGGATAAACCAGGACGTGTGCCGGGGAGAGCAGAGGCAGCGTACAGACGGGTGTGCTGACTGGACTGATTCTTTTGTCAGAGGAAGTGAAAGATGAAAGATCCTTTCAAACCTGGCCAGGACACACACACACACACACACACACACACACATGCACAGCAGGCAAGCCACCTGGAAGAGCGCCATTGGCCAGTCTTCACAAAGATATGGAAGGAAACAGGGAGAAGATACCGGGAGTAAGAGATGTATTTGTGTGTGTGTGTGTGTGTGTGTGTGTGTGTGTGTGTGTGTGTGTGTGTGTGTGTGTGTGTGTGTGTGTGTGTGTGTGTGTGAAGAAAGGCAGCTGCCCAGCCAGGGGCTTGAATCATGACCTTCTCGCTGTGAGGCAACAGTGCTGCCCACTGCTCCACCATGCAGCCCCAACTTTGTCTTCCTCATCTAAATCAACCTCTTCATAATGTCCCTCAATGAATCTATTTAATTACCTCATAGGAAACACCAAAACCACTTAGCTTAGACCCTGTGCACTGAAACTGGTGCCTCGTACCCTCCTACAGCTCCACATGTTTCAAACTGCAGCTGCTAAACCTTTAAACGGCACTGAGAACACACACACAGCTTCAGTCTTGTTCTTGTTGATCTGCATGGGTTAGCATTTTTTTTTTTTACTACAGAATTGATTTTAAAGATTTCTTTGCTTTTTACTGTAAGACGAAAATGGATTTGCTTTACAATGCATCACTGATCAGCTGATTCTATTTTGAACCCTCAGGTCAGGTAGGTCATCTCCATCCCCCTCTGTTCTTCAACAATGCCTCAGAAACTGAAGGTAACTGGCTTCCTTCAGGTGCTGTTATGAGGCTCCTGGATTGACAACGTAGTACGAATTAAAACACAGCGAGTACAAAGGGAGGAAGAGCCGATACAGAGAGGGAAACAAATCAAAAGAGGAGCAGAGCAGAGCAAACAGAGCTGATGATGGCTGGCTGAAAAAGCCTCTGTCTCTCTGCTGCACACAGCCATCTGAAGCTGTTTACAGCCACTCCACTCTCAGCAGATGGCTGTTCATTTTTCATGGCCAGTTTCCAATCGAAGCGTTTGTTAACAATGGCCAGATGCCATCAGATCACAGCTAATAGTGATCAGATGGGGTTTTTATGGAGGAGCCCATCATTCGCAGTGACTCCCAAAAGCCTGACTGTCAATAAAACAACTGCTGAGAGAGGGATGGATGCACACAGACCGTGCTGATGAAAAGACTTTACACCGAGTCAATTGACTGCAGAAGACATCAGTGAGAAAAATAGTTCTGGGGCGATGAAGTGCTAACTGAAGGGGGACAGTTTCTGGACTGAGAGGTAGAGGTTTGTGATGAACCAGGCAGAATGACATGCGATCACTTTGCCAGATTTTAGCTGATGGGGATCTTCAGTTTCACAAACTGTAAGTAATATACAGTGCATATCAGAAGTCTACACCCCCCCTGTTAAAATGTCAGGTTTTATGATGTAAAAAAAATGAGACCAAGATAAATCATGTCAGAACTTTTTCCACCTTCAATGTGACCTATAACATGAACAATAATGAATAAAAATCTTTTAGGGGGAAGAATAAAAAAAAACAAAAAAACAATGTGGTTGCATAAGTGTACACACCCTCTTATAACTGGGGATGTGGCTGTGTTCAGAATGAACCAATCACATTCAAACTCATGACAAATAGTAGTCAGTATCCACCTGTCATAATTTAAAGTGACTTTGATTAATCCCAATAAAGATCAGCTGTTCTAGGAGAATTTTCATCACATGTCCTCAGTTCATCTTACAACAAAAGCCATGGTCCACAGAGAGCTTCCAAAGCAGCAGAGGGATCTCATTGTCGAAATGTATCAGTCAGGAGAAGGGTACAAACATGTTCCAAGGCATTAGATATACCATGGACCACAGTGAAGACCGTCATCATCAAGTGGAGAAAATATGGAACAACAGTGACATTACCAAGAACTGGACATCCCTCCAAAACTGATGAAAAGACCAGAAGAAGACTGTTCAGGGAGGCTTCCAAGAGGCCTACAGCAACATTAAAGGAGCTGCAGGGATTTCTGACTAGTACTGTCTGTGTACTACATGTGACAACATCTCTCCTATTCTTCATATGTTTCTGCTATGGGTAGGGGGGCAAGACGGAAGACTTTCCTTATGAAGAAAAACATCCAAGCCCGGCAACATGTTTCAAAAACATACATGAAGTCTCCCAAAAGCATCAAATGTTTTATGGTCTGATGAAACCAAGGTTGAACTTTTTGGCCATAATTCCAAAAGGTATGTTTGTCATAAAAACAACACTGCACATCACATAAAGAACACCAGACCCACAGAGAAGCATGGTGGGGGCAGCATCATGCTCTGGGCCTGTTTTTCTTCAGCTGGAACCAGGGCCTTAGTCAAGGTGGAGGGAAGTATGAACAGTTACAAACACCAGTCAGTTTAACACAAAACCTCCAGACCTCCATTAGATGAAGATGAAGATGAAGAGGAATTTCACCTTTCAACAAGACAACAAGCCAAAGCATACATCCAAATCAACAACAGCATGGCTTCACCAGAAGAAGATTACAGTTTTGGAATGGCCCAGCCAGAGTCCAGACCTGAATCCAGTTGAATATCTGTGGGGTAGTCTGCAGAGGGCTGTGCACAGGAGATGCCCTCACTATCTGATGGATTTGGAGCTTTTTTATAAAGAAGAATGGGCAAATATCACCATGTCAAGATGTGCCATGATAATAGACTCCTACAAAAAAAACAGAGTGCTGTAATAAAATCAAAAGGTGCTTCAACAATTATTAGTTAAAGGGTGTGTACATCTATGCAATCACATTATTTTAGCTTTTTTTTTTTATTCTTCCCCCTAAATGATTTTGTTTTCAGTTGAATTGTTCATGTTATAGGTCACATTAGGTCTACAGGTGTGTAGACTTTTGATATCCACTGTAATTGATCGTAATTCACAGAGACTATGTAAGCATTGACATCCATCCAGATCAATCAATCAATCAATCAATCAAGCTGAATTTAGTCAAATGTGACCAAAAGTGCTTTATGGTGATTAAAAAACAAGAAATAAAATAATGGCAAGACATATCAAAAAACAAAAATTGATTAGTTCAAGCATCAGATTAATATTAAGAATATAGATAGTTAAAATGAATAAATTAAAAAAGGTAGAGTAAAAACTGAGTAGATACATTTAAATGAATAAATAAATAAAAATGAAATGTACAGTTAAAACAACATGCCGACGCACACACACACACACACACACACACACAGGTGAATCAGATGACCTCATCAGTGAGTGAAAAACACAAGCACGCGCGCACACACACACACACACACACAGGTGATTCAGATGACCTGATCAGTGAGTGACAGACACAAACACGAACGCACACACACACACACACACACACACGGGATTCAGATGACCTCATCAGTGCTGACACATACAAGCATGCATGCACACACACACACACACAGATACACACTCCTTCAACTTTTTCCACTCCTACTTTTTTTTCCCACTCCTTCTACTTTTTCCACTTCTTGTACTTTTTCCACTTCTTCTACTTTTCCACTCTTAATTTTTCCACTTCTGCTTTTTCCACTCCTACTTTTTTCCACTCCTTCTACTTTTTCCACTCCTACTTTTTTTCCACTCCTTCTACTTTTTCCACTCCTACTTTTTCCACTCCTTCTACTTTTTCCACTCCTTTCACTTCTTCCACTTCTACTTTTTCCACTTCTTCTTCTTCTTCTTCTTCTTCTTCTTCTTCTTCTTCTTCTTCTTCTTCTTCTTCCACTAATTCAACTACTTCTACTACTCTTCCACATATTCAGCTGTGTTTCACAGCTTTCATCCTTCAGCTTCAGCATTTCAACGCATTTGCTTTCAGGAAATGCAACCTTTCTAGTTTTTATTGTACTTACTCTATTGACCTATTTTTGTTTTTTGGGGGGTTTATGTTGAAGATCTGTAAGTGGTGTTTTGGTACGTTCCACCAGCACCCTAAATGTTCCTTTCTAGTCTAATTTTGACTATACTATGGATATTTGGGTCTATATTCACAATGGTGTCTCTGATTATTATGAATGAGTCTCCATGAAAATTCAATAAAATACGATCAAAAGAAAGCCAGACTTAATAAATACGTTTCTAGTTTACGCTTAAAAGATACACAGCTACTTCAAAAAAAAAAATCATCCTAATACCAAAAACATCTTGTACTTATTAGTTGCTCATTTTTATCTTGAGACACAAAATGGAGAAATATATTTGTATCCCTTCTCAGGGACCCTTGAATCTTCAGTTTATAGGACAGCAACACCAACCACAACCAAAGCACCACTACCTTTCAGGAAAACTGCTGCAAAGTAACACAACTGATAAAGGTCACAAACTCATTAAAGTGTGCAGCTCTGATTCAGTGGAATACATTTCTTTATTAAGTGACAGAAGAAGAGCAGATCACATATGGTCTTCAGGACGCTGCAGCAAGGTCAGGACTGCTGCTGAGAGAGATAACGTCAGGAACTGTGCACGCTTTAAAAGCTCAGGTTTCTGTTTCCTGCATGGCTAAAACACTGCTGTACATGGAGAAGAGATACACGAGGCAGAGACGGAGAGAAGAGTCATTGATTTGTTCTCATGTGATGATTTGAAGAGCAAGGAAGGAGAAAGGAAGAATCAGTGCTTATACTTACAATACATCACAGGTCTACCCCTGCTGTTCCAGAGGTGAATGCAGGCAGGTGTTTTAAAACAGACCTGGGCTTCTGATGAATTGAATTGAACAGGATCTGATCCAGTCCCATCTTACAGACAGGACTGGATGTTGAAACAGTGGATTTGTCAATAGTGAGTGAGAGGTCCGGGCAGGTGATGGATTTTGGGCCTATGATAAGAATTTCTGATTTATTTGATTGAGTTTGAGGAAGTTTGTTTGCATCCAGGAGTTTATTTCAGTGAGGCAGTTTGTGAGGGTGTGTATGCAAGTATTTGATCTGCAGTTTGACTAAAACTGTAATGTAGTGTATGTTTATTAAGGTGAAGGACCGGTTTAATCAATCAATCAATCTTTATTTATAAAGCGCCAAATCCCAACAAACGCTCTCCTCAGACTCTTTCCAAACAGAGCAGGTCTAGACCGTACTCTATGTTCTATTATTAACAAAGACCCAACATGAAGACAGGATCAGATCCAGTCCCATCTTACAGACAGGACTCAGTCTGATCTCATCTTAATCCACCATGAGCAGAGCACTTTGCAGCATTTAGCAAGTTACAGTGGCAAGGACAAACTTCCTTTAACAGGCAGAAACCTCCAGCAGGACCAGACTCATGTTAGACACACATCTGCTGAGACCGTGTTGGAGAGAGGGATAGAGGGAGATGAAGAGAGAGAGAGATGATGGTGGTGAGACGGATAGTAGTAGTTGTAGAAGATTGATGATATGATGGTGTTAAAACTGAAGCGATCTACTCCAAGAGGCTGTGAATTAGTAAACTACAGAGAGCAGAGGTGAGGATGAGGATTGGATGAAACATGTTGTAAAGGTTAATGTTATATATTTGCAGTCTCTTTTTTTCCTGAGAACAAGAAAGATGTTCATGTCTTACTGCAGCTCCGACTTAAAGCTGTGAGGGTTCAGAGCCTGCTGTTAGAAGCGTTTCTGTGATGAGGTCTTTTTGGTGCTAACAACAGGCCTTTTCAGGGGGTTTCTATCAAACAGATGCTGACTGTAATGATGCTCAGGCAGCCATGGTGAGCCCAAGCACCTACTCCCCATGCAGCAGCTCTCACGGCCGAGTCAAATCAACCATTGTCTATTTAAAGGAAGACTTCGATTGTTCCCTGCAGGCAAACGGCTCATCCCCCTTTACACCCCTGGCTCTGTCTCCTCTCAGATTTACTATGGGAACACTGCAGGGGAACCTCCACACCACATCCAACAGACAGCATCTCCATGGTGATGGGAAGCACTGTGGTCAGGTGGCTCTCTAGCATCACCTACTGACAGATAAGGTGCAGTGCGAGTGTTTTTGTGAGGTGTAGTGCACTGGTCTGAGTCTTTAGAGAGGTACAAGGCTGACCTTTGTTATTAACCCAGAGTATCCTCACTGAGAGAGAGCACAACATTTCACTTTACAGAACAGACAACAGTCAGTGACAGCAGATATTAAATCAAACAACCAATCAGGCAACAAGAGGTGTGATGTAAGACACTACATCCTTCTTTTTTATGATCACAGGATTCATGTACAGTAAGGATATTTGATTATTTCTTGACCTGCACTCATTTTCTTGAGAATCCCTTTTTTGGGGTCCAGTGGAAAAGTTTGTGAAATCTCCATTTTTTAATTAGAGGGAGAAAAAATAAACTCAACATTGTGTGGATATCTATGGACGATGTTAAACATGGAACAAAGAAGGTCTAATTTACCTTTCACAGATCTCTGTTCTGCTGTCAGTCAAAAAGTGCGCACTTCACTTCCAATTCCATGAGAGTGGAGATGCTGTTCAAAATGTTGATTAAAAGAGAATCTGATGGTTCCCAAATCATTCAAACTCTATTTTCAATTGGAAATACTGCAGCTTCAAAACATCACATGTTCAAACTGAAACATGTGATTGTTATATGAAAAACACATGTTCATTATACATTTGATGCAAGCAACATACAGTGGGTCCAGAAAGTATTCAGACCCCTTCACTTTTTCTACATTGTGTTATGTTACAGCCTTATTCCAAAATGGATTAAATTCATTTTTTTCCTCAACATTCTCCACACAATACTCAATAATGACAAAGTGAAAATTGTTTTGTAGAAATTTTTGCAAATTAATTAAAAATAAAACACTCAAATATCACATGTGCATAAGTATTCAGACCCTTTGCTTTGAAACTCAACATTGAGCTCAGGTGCATCCTGTTTCCTCTGATCATCCTTGAAATGTTTCTACAACTTGATTGGAGTCCACCTGTGGTAAATTCAATTGACTGGACATGATTTGTAAAGACACACACCTGTCTATATAAGATCCCACAGTTGACAGTACATGTCAGAGCACAAACCAAGCCATGAAGTCAAAGGAATTATCTGTAGACCTCAAAGACAGGATTGTATGGAGGCACAGATCTGGGGAAGGGTACAGAAACATGTCTGCTGCATTGAAGGTCCCAAAGAGCACAGTGGTGCTAATCATACATAAATGATGAAGTTTAAATCACCAGGACTCTCCCTAGAGCTGGCTGCCTGGCCAAAATGAGCCATCGGGGGAGAGGGGCCTTGTTCAGGGAGGTGACCAAGAACCCAACGGTCACTCTGACAGAGCTCCAGCGTTCCTCTGTGGAGATGGGAGAACCTTCCAGAAGGACAACCATCTCTGCAGCACTTCACCGATCAGGTCTTTATGATAGAGTGGCCAGTAGGGAAGCCTCTCCTCAGTACAAAGCACATGAAAGTTTACCAACAGGGACCTAAAGGACTCTCAGACCATGAGAAACCACATTCTCTGGTCTGATGAAACCAAGATTGAACTCTTTGGCCTGAATGTCTGGAGGAAACCAGGCACCACTCATCATCTGGACAATACCGTCCCTACAGTGAAGCATGGTGGAGGCAGCATCATGCTGTAGGATGTTTTTCAGTGGCAGGAACTGGGAGACTAGTCAGGATCAAGGGAAAGATGAACGCAGCAAAGTACAGAGAGATTCTTGATGAAAACCTGCTCCAGAGCGCTCTGGACCTCAGACTGCTTCCTTGTTGGTGGAGTTGGAAAATCTGCTCGCACTGGGGTTAAAAATGTAATCCACTTATTCAAATTTGTCCTTTTGGATCCTCAGAGAGAAACTCAACTTCTACATTTTAAATATTTCCAAAATGATTCCAAACCAGTCATCCACTGTTGGTGCTGCTGGTTTAAGCCACCTTCTGGTGATTGATTTTTTACTGGCTGCTAAAAGCACTTGCACCAGCTTTATATCACTCCTCTTTTTCAGACACAGAACATGACCCAAGTACAGAGCCACAAAGGTCATGGGTACTTGATCTCAAAGACCCTGCCTAGTGTTCTGTGGATGTCATTCCAATATAAACTCAGTTTGGGACAGTCCCAGAATAAATGAAAATAATTTACCTCCGTTGAGCCACATTGTCTCCAACACATCTGTCCTGCATCCCTATATTTTTCTTGGTATGGGGTCTTAAAGTACCTGATTATATTTTTCCAGCAATGTTCTCTCCAGTCTCTGGAGTTAATTGAAGACCACTGATAACTGCAAATCTGCGCCCAAGCCTCCACTGACAGCCCTATTCCTGCTTCCTTCTCTCATTTATCCTTGATGTATAAGGTGTTGAAAGGGGGAGAGATCCCGCAACACCGCCCCCACAGCCCCCCAAGACAGAGCCAAAGGAGCCACCAGGGCCGAAGGGGCCCAGCACCAGGAGCAGACAGCCAGGCAGCCGGGCAGGACCCGGACCAGAGCCCACCAACCGGCGTGCCGGAGTGGGGGAAGGACGGAGGGGGCAGGGCCAATCCCCCCTGCCCCCCCCAGCCGGCCAGACCACGCCCCCCACCCGCGCCCCGCGACTGATGGGCCAGGCCGGAGGGACACCATGGAGGGACACCCCATTGGCTGCCATAGTAACATACCCCCAGCTGCGCGCCACCCCACCCCCCCAAGAGGGCCGCGAGGGAACCCTCGGGAAACCCGGCCCCGAGTGCGACCACGGACCAGGCCCTCGCAACGGAGGGGACAGCAGGGCCCCGCCACACCTGATCTGTGTTTGTGTCATATAATTTGATTTTTTTTATTTTTTTTTATATATATTTTTTTTTTTGTATGTATTTTTGCTAGTGAGGTGGACTAAAATAGGGGGGGCAGGAAGGGAGGCGGGAGAGAGGGGGGAGAACTGTAGTGGACTACTGCACCACAATCCCCCCCCCCCCGCCCCATGTAAAACCCGCCCACCCGACCCACAATCCCAAGGGACATCCGAGAATTACCGCAAGGCCCCTTTAAAGCTCCTGTATATGTGTACGGGTGTGAGCATATAAACTTGTATGTGTGTTGATAGATCTTGAAGTTTGCAGTTTTGGTTGAAATATATTTCAAAATATTCCTTCAAATAGAAGTAGTCTGTTACTAAAATAAAACAAGCTGAAGTAACATAAAATGATCTAAATGTTCTTTAGGCTCCTGACACAGAGCCTCCAAACTTCCTGACACAGTGGAGGGTTCACTTTTAATCAAAGCTCAAGGAGAGAAACTAGTTTAAGAACTTTGATGTGCCCTTACGTAACACACAGACTTGTCCCGGCTCTGATTTTTAAACCGTGCTAAAAGGAGATTTTCTCAGCAGAGATCAATTAATAACCACATTCTAATTACTCTGGATCTCAATCAGGGGACAGGGCTGGCAATAGCCCATGCTTACATACCTTTGAGCTCATATTAGCATCTCATTTATTAAAAGCAGGTCAGATAAAGTTGCTTCTCTGCATCTTATGTAATGACATGTCCATCAAAGACCTCATTATAGTCTGAATCACTCCTGTGAAATTATTCAGCGAGCTGACACCTCAGATATCCAGTGTTCATAAAGCACAAGTGACGAGCAGGCTGTCTGAGCCATCTGCTGCGTGTGCAAGTGTTTGTAAGCGAGGTGAGCTGGTGTGTGTGTGTGTGTGTGTGTGTGTGTGTGTGTGTGTGTGTGTGTGTGTGTGTGTGTGTGTGTGTGTGTGTGTGTGTGTGTGTGTGTGTGTGTGTGATTGAAACCAGGGAAGGCCCCTCGCCTCCTGTCTAAGCTGTTTGCCGGCAGCACCTGCGACCGTGTAATCTCTGCTGGCAGTAAACACACATCTATGCGCCTGATGCTGAGGCAGCGTCCTGACTCATCTCACCGTCAGACAAAGCAGAGAGATCATCTGTTTTCATATAAGGCTCCGATTCAAAGGTTACTCTTCTGCTGATGTGTCTTTCTGGCCGGTGAACAGCAGCAGGGGGGGCAGGTCCCACACGGTCCCGCCTGCAGCACACATCCTTCAGGTACAGAGGACAGAAGCTGTTTGAACTCTGATTGAAGAGTTTCATTGAAGCCTCGGGTTGAAACAAATCTCTTTCAGTCTGTGTGCTTCTGACAGGAAAGAGTTTTTAAACTGTTTGTGGCGAACAGTGTCCTCTAGCTGCAAGGACGACTGAGAATCTGCTTCCTCTGATTGTCAGGGAGGAGAAAGAAACAAAAGAGAACGATGAGACTGAAACTGCAAACTGTTCAACAATAGATGTTTATAAGTCTAGGTTTGACTAAATTGCATGTGAAATAAAAATAAGTAATAACTATGTAAGGCATCACGTCGGGGTCTTGTCTCACCCTGTCAATCAATCAATCAATCTTTATTGGTTCGCGCCAAATCACAACAAATGTCAAATTATGAACAGAGACCCAACACCAAGACAGGATCAGACTCAGTCTGACCCCACCTTAATCCACCATGAGCATTGCACCTCGCAGTATTTAGCTAGTTACAGCGGAGAGGACAAACTTCCTGGAACAGGCAGAAACCTCCAGCAGAACCAGACTCATGTTAGACAGCCATCTGCTGAGACCGAGTTGGGTCTGGAAAGAGGGATAGAGGAGAATAAGAGAGAGAGGGAGCGGTGATAGTGTAGTAGAGTAGTAGTAGCTGTTGCCGCTGGAGTCCAGCGTGTCTGTATCAGCTGGAGTCTAGAACGTCCACAGCAGGAGGACGTCTACAGCAGCTCAGAGGAACCTACGAGACAAGGGAGCTCAGGGACTCCAGAAAGGTCTATGGTTAGTAACTTTAATGGCAGGGAGAGTTAAAGAGATGAGGGGGTTGGGGGTGAGATAGGATCCCAGTGTGTCAGTTCCCCTTGCAGTCTAAGCCTATAGCAGCATAACTAAGAGCTGGTCCAAGCCTGATCCAGCTCTAACTATAAGCTTTATCAAAAAGGAAAGTTTGAAGCCTACTCTTAAAAGTAGAGAGGGTGTCTGCTTCCCGGACCTTGACTGGTAGATGATTCCAAAGGAGAGGAGCCTGATAACTGAAGGTTCTACCTCCCATACTACTTTTAGAGACTTTAGGTACGACCAGCAGGTCTGTATGTTGGGAGCGTAGAGTTCTAGAGGGGTAATAGGGCACTATGAGCTCTTTAAGATATGAAGGTGTCTGATCATTAAGAGCTTTGTAGGTCAGAAGGACCATAACAACCTGCTAACCATACATTATCCCGCTTTTTACCTGGCTACTAACTTAAGTTACAAACACGTTGTTAAAATCATTGATTAAAGATGATTTTATTGATTTAAATGATTTATGTTTACAATTTTTTAAAATAGTCCCAGTGATTCCTCGTCAGTGATCGTTCCATGGTGATGAATTCTTCTCTGCCTGTTGTGGTGGATTGAACATGAAACTGTCCTCATTCAGCTCTCCTTCTTCTCTGAGCTCTGTGGTTCACACACCTTTAAAAAGAAACTAATGTCACAACTTTGAACCCTGCTGCTATCATCACCACCGCTCATGGTTTAACTTTCTTTATAGAGATCACTAACCTAAAGTTTCTCTCACCTGCTCCCCTCCTTCATCATATTGATGGACAGGATCCAAGATGGAAATGTCTGTAGCCTGCTGATTTAACATGCTAACCGAAGCTAACGTTTTAGCCACATTGTTTTGATGCTAACTAAAGCTAATGGCTTCCCCCTCACCTTACGGTGTATGGTGTCAACAAGCAGAAGCTAAATGTGTCTGAACTCTTTTCTGTGGATTGATTTGACATGACGTGTGATCAGTTTGTCTCTGGTGTTGCTCATGTTAGTGAAAGTTAATAACAGTCGTCAAGTGGTTTTGACCAATCAGAATCAAGCTTCTTACACAACCGAAGATCAGTAAGAAAGCAGGGTGATAAGCAAAAGATATAATATGGATTGTTATTGATGCTCAGGATCCTGGTATTGTCAGGGTGTTGTGAAGCTAACATGATGTAGGTAGTCCTCATCAATGAGTCAGTAACACCTGTGATGCTTTTAAAGAAGATTCTGAGTCTGTTTGTTTTCCTGCAGTGAGATCAGTGGATCAGTGATAACTCCTCTCAGGGTGAGTCTGTCTGTCGTCTGATACGCTGAAGATAATCAGGGCAGCTTTTAAAAACAACAAAATGCCTCTGAGGGGAGAGATAGAAAATGAAGAACAGAGTACATGAGGTGAGCAGCGCTGAATTAGGTGCTGTGTGTGTTTGTGTGTGTGAGTGTGTGTGTGTGTGTAAGCGTGAGAAAAAAATAACTCAGCCGTTTTCTGCTTCACACACTCCTAACTTCAAAGGGACTTTCAAATCAATTAGCCTCGTCCAACCACACTTCTTCCTCTCCCTCTCTTCCACAGGCCTTAACCTGAATGTTGTGATAACCCACAAACACAGTCCAATGCTAACTCAGTGGCAGCGCAGCGTTTCTTTGATGTTTGATTCATGGGACTATTGTGCTGCATAATGAGACCTGAGCTGACCTTTGTGGAATAACTCAGCTTTATTAATTCATAAACACAGATTCTTTAGTCCTCTGCTGCAGAAGAACTAGTTTATCTGTCTTTTCTTTTCCTCGGGACGAACTGTGAGCAGTACAAGATGTGTGTTGCAATGGAAACAAAGTTCATCAGCAGCATCTACCTCGTCCTCAGGGTTTAATGCGGTAACAACTAAAGTTAGCAGGTCTAGACCGTACCCTATGTTCTATTATTAACAAAGACCCAACATCAAGACAGGATCAGATCCAGTCCCATCTTACAGACAGGACTCAGTCTGATCTCATCTTAATCCACCATGAGCAGAGCACTTTGCAGCTTTTAGCAAGTTACAGTGGCAAGGACAAACTTCCTTTAACAGGCAGAAACCTCCAGCAGGACCAGACTCATGTTAGACACACAGTAAGGGACCATCAGTGTTAATTTCATAAAACCACATTCACACATCACTGAACAACAGAGGGAGCAGTTTGGGGTTCAGTGTCTTGCCCAGGGACACTTCAGCATGTGACTGCAGGAGCTGGGATCAAACCACCAACCTTCAGATTGATAGACAACCACTCTACCCACTCAGCCACAGCCACCCTATTAGAGTGAAATTAAATAGTAGAACACCTGTTTTTTGTTTTTCTTTCAGTTACAGGAATTATGCTCGTCGTACCTAAAGTCTCTAAAAGTAGTATGGGAGGTAGAACCTTCAGTTATAAGGCCCCTCTCCTTTGGAATCATCTACCTGTCAGAGTCTGGGAGGCAGACACCCTCTCTACTTTTAAGAGTAGGCTTCAAACTTTCCTTTTTGATAAAGCTTATAGTTAGAGCTGGATCAGGCTTGGACCAGCTCTTAGTTATGCTGCTATAGGCTTAGACTGACACACTGGGATCCTGTCTTTCCCTCTCTCTCCTCTCTCTGCCTGTCTCTTACTTTAACTCTTCCTGTCCCATTAAAGTTACTAACCTTAGACCTATCTGGAGTCTCTGAGCTCCCTTGTCTCGTAGGTTCTGGATCTCTGCTGCTGTGGACGTGCCAGACTCCAGCTGCTACAACTACGACTATCCATCTCCACTATCATTTCTCTCTCTCTTCATCTCCCTCTATCCCTCTCTCCAACAGGGTCTGAGCAGATGTGTGTCTAACATGAGTCTGGTCCTGCTGGAGGTTTCTGCCTGTTAAAGGAAGTTTGTCCTTGCCACTGTAACTTGCTAAATGCTGCAAAGTGCTCTGCTCATGGTGGATTAAGATGAGATCAGACTGAGTCCTGTCTGTAAGATGGGACTGGATCTGATCCTGTCTTGATGTTGGGTCTTTATTAATAATAGAACATAGAGGACGGTCTGATAATGAGATGTAGAAATCAAAGTCCACAGAAATCCGTAAAAGAAATACTGTAAATCTTTATTTTGTTCTGCAACATTTGAACAAATAAGCATTTCCTGACCGCTGTCACAGATTGATGCTCGGGGGCGGTCAGATCACGCCACTGACTCTTCATTTATGGTTTCACAGAATATCACTTCCAGCTTATTGCTTTCTACTCAGATCATTTGACACAATTGCAAAGAGTTATGTATGTATAAATATCCCCAAAGTGTATTGTCGGCGTACAGAGCAGGGCATTTGGGTGAAGGGTGTCACATTTGGAAGTCCATAAACACAACAGCTGGAGGTGTAACCAACACTACAGTGGTGGAAATGAAGTGGTTAAATTAAAACAAAGTGAAACATGATAAAGCAACATTACAAACCTAAGGATGAACATAATTATGATCACTAATGAAAATAAAACATGATCAAAAACAAACTTATGTACAGGTATTCAGTCAGCACAGCACTCACAGAGATGCTACCTA
The DNA here is from genome assembly GCF_009762535.1 of Notolabrus celidotus. Classification (NCBI taxonomy): domain Eukaryota; kingdom Metazoa; phylum Chordata; class Actinopteri; order Labriformes; family Labridae; genus Notolabrus; species Notolabrus celidotus. The sequence continues at coordinate 33,807,826 of NC_048284.1, read as the reverse complement.
GTCTACCTCATGTATTGCTACGTATACTGTTCTACAGCTGCTCATGCGTGGGAACACTTTTTGGGTTTGTGACAGCAGAGAGCACAATCAAAGCTCTGCGTGTCGTCACAGTATAAACTTCATCACAACGGTCACAACCTGAAAAATTAAAGCTTAACAAATAAAAACCAAATCACTGTGTGAGCATCCTGGTCTCAGCGGGTACCGGTTCGACCCTTTGCTTTCTTTCTCACTCTCCCCCTCCGACGTGTCCTGACCCAAATCAAAAACGGCAGAAATGCCCAAACACGTAGAATCCCATGGAACATCAACAACGTGCTCCAGAAGATAAAAACAGATAGTTCCATCAGCGCCGTGAGAATGTGGCAAAGAAAAAAAAGAGGGTTGGGATTCTTCAAAGTCTGATTTATACTTCTACATCAAATCGACGGTGTAGCCTACACCGGAGGTCCACGTCGCTCCCAAAGGCCTACGCACGTAGCTGACGTGCACCTCCTCCAAAATGTAACTACGCGTAGATACAAGCGGCAACCTCCGGTCTAAAAATATGAGTCCAATGCGGATGTGCTAAAAACTGCAGATCATGGAGGATCCACTTGAGGCTGGCTCCAGAAGTACCAGAAACCACATACACACCAATTCAAAGAAGACGATCTTGGGGGGGGGGGGGGTTTTATCTAACGCGGCAATTTCTAAGATATTGAGATTACAAGTCTTCCATTATGAGAGGCCCAGCTGACAGGTGATTGACAGGTGGGAACACTGTAGCTATTGGCTAGGAGGCTCAAAGCCCGCCTCTTCGCCAACGATTGGCCTCAAAACAGCGCTTCAGAAACAGATGGGTGACGTCAAGGATACTACGTCCATTATTTATACAGTCTATGGTAGAATCAACGCGGACTGCAAGCCCTGTGATTGGTCCAGTCAGCTGCATTGTATTTCCCACATTTACAGCACTTTCAGGATCCCCGCTCATCGACCTTCATTTAATCATGTCTGTATGATAAACAGCAACATGTATCATGCTCTGAATCGCTGTGGAAAAGTAAACAGAGATCGTAGCGGGGCCGGATGACACTGCCCTCAAGCGTTTCGGAGGAGAATTACTGCGCAACACGGACACATCGACGCACAAGTATGTGGTGTTCATGTCCGCGTCAGCCCCTGCTGCGTAGGGGAGACACAGGAGTATAAATCAGTCTTTACAAAGAGGATGGGTGTCACGTTTTCATAACAGATGCTAATTGTTGAAATGGAGCTAATTGGGTGAGGTCACATGGCATCTCTCTCAGGGCGCAGAGCATCAGGGTCAGGACCAGGAGTGAACCTGAGGGGCCGAATCGAACACACACCAGAGTCCACGATGCAAGAAAAATAAAAGTTGTCACACATTAGTGCATTTTTTTTTTTTTTTGAAACCACCAAAATTTTGTACACTCTTAAAATCCAAACTAGATTCTCTCTATAACATTATACACAAAAAACATTTGTTCTAATTCAAAATTCAGACAACATCCCGGGTCCTGAGAAGAAACAAGTCCAAGTCGTTTCAAAACGACGTCGCATTTTCAATCCCGTCTGTCACAATATACACAAGCAGGTCCGTCAAAGAAAGATGGCGTCTTCCTGACTCAGAGGAACTACGCTGAAACTGAAACGTCATGAAAATGGAAGCAAAGAGGAAATTTTTAGCAAAATGATGCAGGTATTTTGAGTTATTTCTGCGGTATAAAAACAAATATGTATATACAAAAATATATACACCCTCACAAGACATTCCTTGCAGTGGCTTCTTTTTTTCTCCCCTTTTTTTTGTAAACTTTCAAAAATACATTTTAAGATTTGTTTTGATTAAAAGGCAATCCTTCACAAGTCCGTTAAAACCAGAGCGTCTTTTTTTTTCGTAAGAAAATATTCAAAATACTGCAGCGCCTTCAGTCCACAGAAGATTTTTAAAAACTCTTTGACAAAAAGAAAAATTTATCTAAAATCAGTCAATCCATTCATGTTTAGGTTTTCAAGCCTTCGAAGCCACAATACTGGGTCAGAAAAGGCCTCAGCTCTGGAGTGTCCGTCCTGGTCTTTAGTAGACGCAGGGAATGATCCGGTAACGGACAGTCCGGCAGTACTCATCCCACGCCGAGCCGTACTTCCTCCTGCAGTTGCTCATGTCTCGAGAGTCTCGGTGCACCAGCAGGATGATGAAGTAGATCATGTAGTACCATGGGAGGAGGTGGCTGAAACCTGGAGGAGGAGGAGACAAGATGAAGACGTTTACCAAAAAGTAGACTACGTCAGTGTGCTGCTCTTCAGTGATGTCGGTTAAAAATTAGTTCCCATCTGAATGTGCAACTATGGAAATCATCAGTGAAGAATAAAGAAAGAAAATGTGAAACTTTTCATTTAAACTTCTGCATTTTTTTCCCTTCGTCTTCTGCTTGTTGAGTCTCAACAATGAAATATGTGGTTGTTCACTGAGAGCAAAATCATCTGCACAGGTCTCCTCCTCTCCCTAACCAAACGACCCACTGATTCAAATCTGTTGAGTATTTAATCAAGCTTTAAACTCAGCTGTTTCATTTAATAACTAAAGAAGATTCAGTCTGCTGTCTAAAATCATTTATCCCCCTTAAGATCCTGCTTCCTTCACTTAAAGCTGGGGTTGGTAGTCTCGGAAAACTAGCATGAATTTAAATGTAGCATGTCCTCATGACTCCGTCTAACCCCTCCCCTCCTCCCTCCGAGCTCCTCCAAAACGACGCCCCCCCCCCGCTCACATGCACGAGCGTCGCTGACTTGCGACCATATGATGGTGACTGATTCAAAACCGGTCCTCACCAAAACATTCTCATAGTGAAAGTTAAAAACACAAACAAACATGGCTGCTGTTAGCACTCACAACTGTCATGCTAGCATTATCCAGTTGTCATGGTGACACGATATCAGGAGAAAAGTTATAACACATATATAATACTGTAACAGCTCTACTGTTTGTTAAACATGTTCAGTGTAGATGTTCTTAATTCCTACAGTGTTGACAGTCAGTGAAGGCATCAGGAGAGGTGTAGAGTGTGTGAGCTGGAGAGAGGAGAGACAAGAGGAGAAGTTCTTCATTCATTCAAACATTGATTGTTGTTTTGTTGGTTGTCGTGATCACGGCCGACAGTGACCGGTTATTAAAGATCAACGTGTTCACCAATCGGCTCGTCATCCCTACAGCGTCCGGACGGACGCTACAGTACATCTACATTTTCTGTAGGACTTACTAAATGTCATTCATTCTTCTGCTTGTCAGAGCCCCCGTGGTGAGAGCTTTTTAGACTCTGCTCCGGACTACAGTCCTGAGCAAAGCACCTCATCGGGTCAGAGGGGACAGGCCCAAGGTCGAGCGAGAGGGGCAGTCAGTAGAGTCAGGGGAAGCAGCAACAGGAGACGGGGACTCAGAGTGCACGCCGGGGAAATGTACGCGCAGGAGGCGGGCAGAACGGCAGGACGGGATCTGAATGGTTTAAAATTTTGGGACCCAAAAAACGGTGATTGGTTGGTGTTTTCCCAGGTTTACTCCGGCTGTAGATAGCAGCTTTTTTCACCTCTTTTTTAAGAACACATTATGTATTGATTACCATCAGGACATAAAGATCATTTTAACCAGTATAACAAAAAGTAGATCTAAATCTGATTACCAACCCCAGCTTTAAGATCCATCTCCAAAATCAAATCCATTCAGTCACAAGTCGACCTGGAGAAAGTTATTCACACACTCATCTTCTCCCGTTTAGATTACTGTAACTCCCTCCTCCACGGTATCACCAATAAATCTCTCTCTCTCCTCCAGCTGGTCCAGAACGCAGCAGCTCAGCTTCTAACTGGTTTTAACAGACCACATCACACCCCTCCTGTCCTCTCTTCTTTCCTCTGGCTTCCTCTACCTTTTAGATTTTAAGATTTTACGGACCACTTTTAAAGCTCGTCTGGGTCTCGCCCCAAACTACATTACAGAAATTCTAACAAACTACGAGCCGTCTCTTGGCCTTAGATCCTCAGGTGGGGCATTTTTGGTCGTTCGAAAGTTGAGGCTCAAATCCAATGAGGATCAAGCTTTCTCCATCAGAGCCGCTCGACTCTGGAACGACCTCCCTGAGGAGGTAAGGCTGCAGAGTCAGAGACATCTTTTAAATCTCTCTCTTCTTAAAACCCATTTTACAGACTGGCTTTTATGTGTCTTCATCCTTCTAACTGTTTTTACTTTATTTTTACTTTCTAACCAACTAATTCATTCTTTTTTTAATTTGATTTGATTTGATTATTTATTGTTTTAATTTCACTTATTTATTCATTTTTTTCATTTGTTATTTTAATATTCCTAATTGATCCTTTTCCCTTTTTCTAATTTTCCCGATGTGATGTCATCCTCTCATTCTGAAAACCTCTTATTGTGCTTTTAATGCTTTTATTTACTTCTCCATTTTTATTTATTTTTTTATTTATTTATTTTTGAATATGCCTTCATGGGGTACACAGACAGAATGTTGTTTTCAGGGGATGATGTTGATCCATACTATCTTTGCTGACAATGTCACGTGAGAAACAGAGACTAGGAAGCGGCAGGTCAACGAAACATAAGTTAGCAGCCTGTGTTACACGGTCACGTTGTAAAATGTCTGAAGATTGGGTGCATTTAGCCTTCAACACTGCAAAGGCAAGATCTGTGCGTAGGTCTGCATAGCTTCCGTAATTCTTTTTTCCGTTGTATTAGCTCCACTCGAGTGTCTGCTTGTTGCAGCAGCTCTCTCTTTGTTGTTCTTTTTTCATATCTGTTTCGTTCTCTTTGTATTTGGAGCCTGTTATGACTTTTAATGACTCATTTGTTGGCCATAGACACCAAACTGTCTACGTTTGCAGTGGTGTTTTTTACTATTTTTGTTCCTGTGTGTGTCCGGAGATCCTGCGTGTATCCATGGTAACATTGTTTACATACGAGATCAGCTGTTAGTAGCCCGTAGCATGTTGATGCTAAACGATGCTAGGCCTGATGTTCCCTGCGAGCTGAGGAGAAGAAGGCAAGGATGACGTGCTGGTACTGAGGTGCAAGCTAAGAAAAGACGACATGGACCTGTCCTTCCACCCACCGTTATGGGGAATGTAAGATCGATCTACGATAAGGTGGACGAGCTAACCCAGCACCAGAGGGAATACTGGCAGAGTAGCATCATGCTAACAGAGCTAACAACGGACACGAACGCCACATTGGAAGGATTTCACCTGCTGTGGGTGGACAGGATACAGGAGAGTAAGACTGAACTAACTGGTGAAGAAGGCCAGCTCAGTCCTGGACCCTGTGGAGGTGGTGGCTGACAGGAGGATTTTGGCCAAGCTGTCGTCTCTGATGAACATTTCTTTTTCTATATATATTCTTGTTGAAATTCTTGTACTGTACACCTTTTTGTTTGCTGCTGTAACTCAATGAATTTCCCTGTTGTGGGACGAATAAAAGGAGTATCTTATCTTATGGTAACTACGCACATAACCAACACCTCCTCCAAAGTGTAACTACCCATGGAATCAACGAAGACTGCAAGCCCTGTGATTGGTCCGCTTGGTGGCATTGTATTTCCTGCATTTACAGCACTTCAAGAATCACTGCACATCAGCCGTGTATTTCCCTGTCCTCCTCTCTCTTCTTCATGTAATCGTGTCTGTATGATAAACAGCAACATGTATCAGCTGTAGATTAACAGAACACGCTCTGAATCTCTGTGGAAAAGTAAACAGAGATCGTAGAGGCGCTGGAAGGAGGCGACCGGCTATCAGAGAGACCACACTGCCCTCAAGCGTTTCAGCGGAGAATTGCTGCGTGACACAGACATATCAATGCACAAGCATGTGGTGCTCATGTCCGCGTCAGCCCCTGCTGTGTAAAGGAGACGCAGAAGTGTACACCAGGCTTTAGAGTCACTTTAAAATCTTTACCTCATAGCTCTTCATTTCTCTCTCCTCCTCCTCCTCCTACCGTTTCTCCTCCTGAACAGTGGAGCAGCTGATACATGTTGCTGTTTATCATACAGACATGATTACATGAAGAACAGAGAGGAGGAGATGAAATACACGGCTAATGTGTGCTATAAATACAGGAAATACAAGCCGCCGAGCAGACCAATCACAGGGCTTGCGGTCTGCGTTGATTCGATGTGTAGTTACATTTTGGAGGAGGTGCAGTCAGCTCCGTGTGTAGGTCTCTGTGTAGGTACAGGAGCTACTTCCTGTACACCTTCCCCTACACAGTGGTGCATTTAGGGGGAATGAGTCTCTCACTGTCTGTGCTCTTGTTGTGTTATGTATGAATCAACTCACCACAGGGCAGGGACCATGCCAGCGCCATCATAAGGTCTCCCAGGTAGTTAGGGTGGCGGACCACACCCCACCAGCCAGACACCAGCAGACTCTTCCCTGTGGCTGTGGGGATGGTCTTCAGATCTGAACAGAAGAAGAACAGAGACACACAGGGTTTAATGCTTCTGGAAACGTAAATGGAATATCAAAATGTAATGTGTTATCAAGCTTCAACAAAAATCAGAGTGAAAATAAACATCCACAACTCTGAAAAACCTCTGTTAGAAAACATCTTATTTTACAGGTCAGAGCATTTCTCAGGACTGTGTGGGCGTGGCCTAACTCTTTGATTGACAGGTCAAGAGAGAGTTCACAGCCTGCATGTTTGAGCCGTCTGACTCTGAATCTAAAGACATCAAAACTCCAGAACCTGAAAATTATTCATTTCTACTCAGCTCCTGCTCAGACCATGTGTGCACTTGACTCAGTGTTTCATTTATGATCGGTTAGATATTTATATTGTAATAAATATCAAGGTTAGCCCCGCCCACTTTATCCTAGTGTCAGAACGTTATCAAAAAACTTGACTGATAATATTTCAAAAATGGATCAAAGTTCAGTTCATGTGTTTACATATATATATATATATATATATATATATATATATATATATATGAGTATGTAAAAGTGACTAAAAATATTATAGATAGAACGTTTTTGTTGATTTGGGTTACTAGTGGTTTTAAGAAAATCCCTGAAGAGCTCAAACATCAGTCACTTTGTTACTACAAAATCTGCTCACTGGATTACCACAACATAATAAGTGTTACAGTTCTCATTAGGGATGTTCACAATTAATCGAATATCAATTAATTAATGAATTAAGAACTTATTTGAGCACATTTTTTTGTTTTGATTTTCTATCACGGTGAACAAACATCATGTGGTCTCATATTTGGTTCAGCTATCAGGGAGGTGTTTTAAGATTAAAGCATGTTTCAGAATCAGCTGACTGAAGGTGTTGCTCACAGTGGAGACGCTCAGCTGGGGGCTGCAGCTGAGTGACAGGTCTCCACCATAGACTGTATGAAATATGGACGTAGTATCCGTGACGTCACCCATCTGTTCCTGAGAGCTGTTTTGAAGCAAATCGACGGCAGCAGCCATATTGGTAATGCGGAACTCAACTAGGCAGAGTGTGACGTAGTGTGAGTCTCTTAGCCAATGGCTGTGTGTTCCCGACCGGGAGTCACGTCAGTCATGTCCTTATTTGGGCAAAACTCATAATCTTAATATCTTCTTAACCGTCATGTTAGAAAAAAATTCACCCCCCGTACAGTGTGTGCCATTAGAGAGATTGGCGTTTTTTGAACCAGGCTGTAAACATGTTTATTAATGCTGCAAAGATCGTCTTTTTCCCATTCATATCTATGTGGTTTCCAGTGTTTCTGCAGCCAGCCTCAAGAGGATTTTTTCGATGTATTGCAGTTTATATCACTTCCGCATTGGCTTCATCGTTTGAGACCGGAGTTTGCCGCTTGGTCTCCACGAGCGCTTTTGTCTCCGCCACCCTGGCTGACCAAGTTCTCATGCTTATTCTTCTCAATAAGAACGAGTAGACACAAAACTGGACACTGTGAGTCTGAAATATGTTTCTGTTCAGTTCCCTTGTTGAAGTCTGAGCCTTCACTTTTGTGACTGTATGTCTGCAGAGATTATGAGCCTGCTCCACACGTTGATCACTACAGATCACTGTGCGCCAAAACAACCCGCCATAAGAACAGTTTCTTCCCCCAGGCTGTCACTCTGATGAACACTAAACCATAACAGTGTCATACCTGTCAGATAAATACTCTCTGTAAATACACATGTAGATACACAATGCAACAATTCTCAAGCAGAATTCCATATTTCTATTTTTTGTATTATTTAACTCTATTTTATAATGTAAAAACTACCTCTGCAACTCACCACTGCACTTTATCATATTATTTTAGCCTGTACATATTAGTCATGCCTATTTGTTGTTTCTTTGTATTTATAGCTAAGGTTATTGTTATTATATTTTTATTTTATTTTTTATTGTAGTTCTTATTCTTATTCCTATTCTTATGCCTTGTACAAAGAGAGCACAGTTTACTAAAGTCAAATTCCTTGTGTGTTCAAGCATACTTGGCGAATAAAGCTGATTCTGATTCTGATTCTGATATTCAGCATGTTTAACGTTTTGAACACCTCAATACGATCCATAGCTGTTTAATACCGTCAGTTATAAACATTGTGTCATGAAGGAAAATTTGATTCAGGGGAAAAAACTGAAAAACGCATTTGTCATTATTTTTGATGGAAAAAATACGCGGTTCTTTTAGGATTAATCGATAATTGATTGTTAACATTTCCAAAGACTGATCACGGAAAATACTTCAAATTTACATCTCTAGTTAGAATGTTATCAAAAACTTGACCGATAATATTTCAAAAATTTATTAAAATTAAGTTCCAATATTTTGAATATATATATATATATATATATATATATATATATATATATTAGTATGCAAATGTGACTATAAATATCATAGTTGGAACATTTTGTTGATTTGTGTTCCCAGAGGCTTTCAGAAAATCCCAGCTCAAACATCAGTCACTTTGTTACTACAAAATCTGCTCACTGGATTACCACAACATAATAAGTGTCACAGTTATCATGAAATCAAATTAACATTCATGCATCAGTATCACTTTATGTCCCCAGTATCTGGTCCAACAATGAGAAAAGAGAGATGATGATTCAGGGATGTGATTGTTACTGGACTAAAAAAGGAGGAACCCCTCTGATATTAACTCATTGATGACATAAGGACGATGTTTGACTCTACTGTGAAAAGATGATGATGATTTCTTTAAACCACCATGTTCACATCATATGTATTCATTTAAAACCCTGTTAGCAACATGTCAACACTGCAGAATGTATAGAGCTGTAGCCAGCTTATAAGAAGCCTGTGTGGGAGAGAGGGTATGTTGCTATATACACTGTAAATATCTATGATTCACAGGTCACAACCCTGATCATTCCATTCAGAGTGAATGTGTCTGATTACCCACAAAGGAACTTACGGGACAGTTTGGGGTCTGCTGGGTTCCTCCTGAAGGCGTTCTTCTCAGAGTTGGATTTCCTGAAGATGTAGAAGCCGACGACTGAAACAAACAGAACAAGAGGACATTTACACACACAACTTTAAAAACTACATCACCAAAATGACCAATGACATGTTCTCTACTTCCTCAAATAAAACAATCCACCTCTTCACAAATCCTCTCACAGGGATTTACGAAACATGGACTCGATTGAGTGTGTTGTATTGTTCTGACTTACGTTTGAGTGTGATGATGGCGGCGAGTGCAGGGAGGCTCAGTGGGTTTGGGTGGCTAACCAAGTAATAGGCCTGCAGGGTGTATGTGAAGGGAACCCACACCAGGTCACCAAACGCCAACATGAAGCCAAAACCATCATGCATCAAGTCCATGGTGGTGAGGATGGCCTCCTGAGGGAAAGAGAGGGCAGGGATCAATCAGTCTGAATGAATGAGTGAGCGAGGGTTTATTTATTACCTTAGGGAGGAAACTGAACGACAAACAACATTATTCTCTTCTTTTCACTTGATATATATGAGCTCACCTCGTTCCAGAGGCCGTCCACCACGTAGAGGAGCTGGAAGAGGTTCACAAGGATCATGGAGTGTGATGGAGCATCCAGACCGTGCTGCTTCATCTCAGCCAGAGCCATCGCAAAGTTAATCAAACACTAGAGAATGAAAAGAGAGAGAAAGAGAGAGAGAGGGATCAACCAATCTACCTTTCTTTTAATTCTCCTGATAATAACTTCCTGTGTCAAACAGCTGCAGATCTTTAATGCCAGAGGATCGAATGTGAAAGTCCACACTAACTATATCATGACCATACACAAGGCATTCACTGACTCTGCCTGTGTCTGAAACATGTCTGCATATGACCACTAGAGGGCGATGTGAAGAAGGAAATAAAAGGCCTAAGTATATTCTTCAAGTTCAGTTTGGGCATCGTTAAAATAATAAAACTAAAACTAAAACTAAAACTAATAATAATAATAATAATAATAATAATAATAATAATAATAATAATGAAATAATAATAATAATAATAATAATAATAATAATAATAATAATAATGAAATAATAATAACAATAATAATAAAATAATAATAATGAAATAATAATAATAATAATAATAATGAAATAATAATAATAATAATAATGAAATAATAATAATAATAATAGTAAACAAACTAATTAAAAAAAAAATCTTATAATATAACAGTAAAAATACAATAATAATAAATAATGATAATAATAATAAAGAATAATAAAACTAAAAAATAAAACTGTAAGAATAAAAATTATAAAACAATTATAATAGTAATACAAATAAAACAGTAAAAATAAAATTAAAATAATAAAATAATAATAATAATAAAACAGTAATACTAAATATACATATAATAAAACTAAATAATAATAATAGCAATAATAATAATAATAATAATAAAAGACAGTAAGAATAAAAATAATTATGATAATATTAAAACAGTAATAATTACAAATAAAAAAATAAATAAAAATTAAACAGAAAGAATAAAATAAAAATAATAAAATAATAACAAATAATAATAATAATAATAATAATAAAACAGTAATACTAAATATACATATAATAAAACTAAATAATAATAATAGCAATAATAATAATAATAATAAAAGACAGTAAGAATAAAAATAATTATGATAATATTAAAACAGTAATAATTAGAAATAAAAAAAAATTAAAAAATTAAACAGTAAGAATAAAATAAAAATAATAATAAAGAATAATAATGATAATAATAAAACCGTATAAATACAAATAAAAATACTAATAAAAATACTAATAGTAACAATAACGAAATAACAAAAACAGACGTATAAAAATCTATAATTTAAAAAAATAAATACAACAACTCACCCAGCCAATCAGACCAGGGCGCATCTCACAGAAGAACTTCAGGTCAAAGTCTTTGATTCGTGGATTGAGCTCACGCCCTTTGAAGAAATCATACGCCAGATTACCTGGAGAAACACATCATGACACGTTAGAATCAAACTGAGAATACTAATGAAGGGCACAATAAATCAGACCTGTGAGATGATCTTTCCACTTACCAGAGCTCCCTCCCAGGGCCAGATGCTCTGGGGCCGCGTAGCGAGAGCGGATGTACAGGTAGACGCTGAGGAGCGTAGAGATGAGGAAGGCCGCCACAGCCAGTTGCAGGAAGTGGCTGTGGATGTAGGTGAGGTCAACACCCTGATGCACCGCTCCCGCCGCCGCTGCAGCGCTCACCACGATGGCGAAAAAACCTGGAGGGACACAGAGGACATGAAAGATGAACGAGCGGAACAAACTGAAGCTGGTGTGCTTTTACAGAGACTGGAGACGAAGAGCTCACCATTGGTTCTGTACTTCAGACGTTCCCCAGACCGTAGAGCCACGCCCTCACTCAGCTGGAGAGGGGAGAAAAAGTATGAACATGAAGACATTTTCAGCCTTTGATTTGAGAGAAGGACATTATCTCTAAAGCACACATCACATGTTCATAAGGTTTGGTATTTGGGCAGGAAGGGAGTCAACTCAGTGAGAGACGACCCAGAAGAAAGACTTCTTTTCTCCCCGTGGAGCAGCTCATTAACTCAGACTCCTCACCATTAATCCAATTTCTGCCTCCTGCCCGAGCTCTCAAACAAACACCATGTGCCAATATCACGCCTCTTTCTTGTACATGTGGATACTGGGAGCTGAGGCTTTACTTCTACTGTCAGCTCGTTCAGTGGAATAATGAGCTGATCATGTTTCACACCACCAAAGAGAGGAGACTGCACGTCTGTGGACTACAGCTGACTTTAGGCGTTTTTGGACCGGAGGAACTTTACCCCTGAACTATGTGCGTTTCGACCGGAGGACACAGGGTCTAAATTTAGTTCAGGGGTACTGATTGGTAGATTAGCTGCAGTGTTTTTATTCTGCCCGCCGTCCACAATAACATCACACACATCTGTGATTCACTTGATTTCTCTTTCTTTCATTAGTTTTGATTTGTTCTATCTTTTTTGTATGTGTGTGTACTTTTCAAAAGAAGAAGCTGTGATTCTCTTGATTTAGCAGCTTGTAACAGTAGTCTTCTCTCAGCCCACCGTGAATGCGTCTCTCCCGGTGTTACGCTTTTAAAAGTGACCCTGTAAACTGGAGACCTTCAGCTGAACGTGTCAGTGTTTGTGGAGTTTACACAGCTGTTGAAACACAGAGGGAGTTCCTGGGAATGCAAACTAGTTTAGTTTTTATTAAGATTTCTAAATATCCTCATCAGATATTTAATGATGGTCTAAAGACGTTTATGAGGGATGCATCCGGCTGAAAGTCTCCAGTTAACAGGGTCGCTGTTTAAACCAAGGGAGAGGTTCCGGCTGGTGGTCAGGCTTTCAGCAGTGTGTCTGCCCCCTAGTGGCTGGCTGCAGTATAGGTCAAAAAATCTGTCTCGCAGTCAAACTTTAAAAAATAAATACACATCGTACGAATGTTTCTCACATCTGTATGCTGTGGTTATATGTAGTTAGTATTTGAGTGTTTTGTGTTCAAGGCCTCTTTTTTCTGAAAAGTTTCTTTTTCGTTAGTTATTAGAGTTTAAAAAACGGGGTTTTACTTCCTGGTTTCCTTTGATTCACAGCCGCCGTAGAGGGAAACTTCAAAGGACACACAGCGTCTTGTGACGTCACGCTGTAGGGCGGAGCTTATTACAGTGGCTTCACAGGCTCTGGCTGCACAATGGCGGCGCCCAGGAGAGGGATTTTTTGGCTTCAGAACCGTACAACGGGAAGAGACGGAGCAACGCTACAGTCTATGGTTTAAACCAAAACACCGGGCGACCTCTGCCACGGCCTTTTGAGTTCAAAAGGATTTTAAAGCCGTGTTGAAATGTCTTTGCTACTCGCGCTTATCTCCTCTCACGTGTTGATTCAGTGAATCCATCTGTGATGAAATATAGCACCATCTAAAACAGACCAGCTGAGTCTCTTCATGCTAACAGGCTAACTGTTGTGTTGCTCACAATGATACCCGCCTGTCCGTCTGCTTCTATGGTTTCATCTGTGATGAATGGCATTCGTCTTTGTTTTACTGCCCTCTACTGGTCTGGTGGTGTAGTGCATTTACTTTTATTTTTCTGCATACATCACTGGCCTGATTTGAACAATCTACCCGGGACTTCAGCCGGTGGTCGAAACGCAGACAACAATTTTAGTTCAGGGTAAACTAGGTTGAAATCCACCTTCTGTTTATCTGTACGAGCTAGTGCATGCGTGTGCGTGTGCGTGTGTGTGTGCACTGCTCAGCTCTCGTCACTCACCTTTCCAACAGGCAGTACGTAGAGCACCGCCTGGAATAACATCCAGAGAATGACAAATCCAAGAGCCTGGGCATCCCAGAAGGTTTCCAAAGGGGGCAAAGGAGGGGGGAAGTTGACCAGACTGGGGTCCTCCAGGTTGACTTGGAGCACCACAAAGAGAACCCATGCTGGCAGGAAAAGCAGCCAGAAGTATGCTCCTGGTAAAAGGACAGACATACCTATTATACAGATTCAGGGTTCCCTCTCACGATATGGGGATGTTAATTTCAGCATCTCGTTCATCATCAAACTCCCCTGACGATGCCCGACACATGCCCTAAAAGTCACTTAATGACGTCATCATTAAATGTGTATATTTGGAATTGTAATAGACGCTGTCAGAGAGACGAGTAACGTTTAGGGAGAGACAAAAAGAGGTTAATAAATATGATTATATCTACACTGAGGAGCCGACAACAAATCAAAGTAATACATTACATTTTCAGCCAGAACATTTTCAACATGTTTTTTATAAACAATCTATATTAACTATCTAAATGGACCAGAAAGAGACAGTAAGCGGGATCAGCCAGCCGTGTCTTCGTACATGTGTGATACATTAACAGTCTGGATGCTGAGGGGTGAACGCCTCCTGCTCTGAATGCAGCTAGGAGGGACTCACAGCAGCATCCACTGCTCATTGAGTAGAGTAAGAACGATACATGCTTTCACGTCAGTCTCCAAAAGTCTCCATTAACACCAGAAAAAGTCACTAGATTTGTTGCTGGTCTCTTTTTTTTTTTTAAAAAGAGTCACTAGAGGGGTCTGAAAACTCGCTAAATATAGAGACAAAGACGCTAAGTTGGCAACGCTGTACTCTAAATGATGGTAAATGGTTATTAAGTTTAAACTTAGTTAAATCTATAAATATATCTTAATATTTCTGAAGTTTTGGCTGCAACAGTTGTAATGTTACCTTAAAGTCATTCAGCCTGCAGGTGCTACAGTGTTATGTGACTTGGGGTGTTTACAGCGAGTAGGCTATTCTTAAACTGTCGTCACTATTTGATATCACCCTTAACATCACACAGCCTTTCAGATCACACAGTCACTCTGACAAAGACTCACGGTGAGGCAGCTTTTTATCATCACGGCCCACACCTGAGGAACAACCTACCTGAAGATCTGAGGGCTGCACAGAGCATCAACAGTTTGATTTACTACCTAGTTCAAATTTTAGTCACTCTTACTCTATTGTATTTATTTATTTTATTTATTAATTTTAAGTATAGCATCTTATTTTCTTTTAATGGTTTAATATTTTAGTGTTTTATTATCTTAGAAATGTATTTTATTTTGGTGAGTTTAATTTCCTGTGATGAGTTTTAACATCTTATTTTACCTCCAGTGTTTCCTCATTAAGATATCATGAGAGCAGCTCATTCAGCAACTTCTTTTTTTTATTCTATGTATTTATTTTCATTGTTATTATTATTGTTATTATTATTATTATTATGATTGAAAGTCTGATTGATTGAATGATTGAATGATTGAATGATTGAATGATTGAATGATTGATTGATTGATTGATTGATTGATTGATTGATTGACTGATAGATATTAGGAGGATGTTTCAAGAATCTTCCAGCACATTCTGCTTTCTCTCTGTTTCTGCATGTTTTCTATGACTGGAAAGCTGAACAGCTGTTTTTCCAGGATACCTGAGATGTTTTGATTTGATCATCCATACTTCAACATGTTTGCATTTCTCACTGCCAACAATCAAGTGAGTGTGATGATATTAAAAACAGAGAACCAAAAAGAAGTATTCCTCCTTTCAGAATAGTTTTAGTCCAGGTGTCAGCTGTGTATAATTTATGACAGTACAGCTAGGCTGGTAGCTAACTATGGACAGGATACTGGATCTCCTATTCATGCTTTAACCTACCTATCTTCCCTCCAAAGTCAAGTGGGGTGGGAGCGGCAGCAGGAGCTGCAGCCAGCTTGGCTTCCTCCTCCTCCAGCTGCTCTGGTTTGGCCTCAGCTTGTTTGGCATCTCCGTCATCCTTCCTGCGGCGCAGGTTGTAACGGCTTTGGTTCTTTTCAGGCTCGGCCTCCACCTGATGAAGAAAACACAGATAAGAACCATAACTAGAAATATTAAAAACAGTGAATATAGTTCATGTTAAACACAATTAGAGTTTGAAGTGTAAACAAAGTTAGGTGGTATTGAAAACTGTCATGGTGGGAAGCAAATGAAGTGAAACACAGCAGCCTTGATGCAATCTTTAAACCCATTGAGCGTTCTGAAACAAGGGCTTCACATTTTATAATCCACTGAAACAAACAAAGGAAGTGTCGGCCCAGACTCAACACTGGCTACTCAGGAAGCCGAGATCATTGGCTGTTGCTCCTGGAGGATAGATTTCTGCGACACTTTGAAACAATAGCGTATGGATTCATTAAAAGTCATTATTTAAACCTCTGACACAAGTTTTGTAACTGATTCTAACCATTTTTATACCACCTAAGCCATTCATTTGACTATATCCATGTAGTAATATTGAATGTCTGTAATCTTCTGCAGGGTAGGATTCAGATGAGAATATTTACAGCACCTGAAGAAATAGCTGTTTGTTGTTTTTAAACTTTTTGATACAAACACACATTTACAGGATTGAATCAGAGAGAAAGACGTATTCTGTCTTCAGGGGCGACTGAAGTCAACACATATCAAGAGCTTTTAAATGTACAGTTATAAGTAGGGCTGGGCGATAATCTGATAACGATAATTATCGTGATATAATTTTTCTCAATAAAAATCTGACGAAAAATCAACGTTAGACAGAAGAAGAGGGCCTTGAACAGCTAATCATGTTGCAGGATGAGAGGTAGGCGGGGCTTAAAGATGCTTGGAGCGGAATGTAAACACAGATGAGACAAGCGACAGCGACACGGAAGAAAAATAAGACTACAAATTATATTCAGAAAAATCTCATCTTACATCAAAGACCTGCTTCCTGTTAGCACCGTCAGAAATGATGGATTCAAGAAGTTTGACAAACGGTCTGGTTTCTTCAACTTTCACTCAGGAGCAAAAATCGGACTTTACATTTAAATGAAATAATGATTTAATATTTATCCTGATAATTATCGATATCGACTGCTGACATATTTTATCGTGATAACATCATTTTCTGGTTTGTCCTCACTCATTCAATCAGAGCTCAGTCTTGTTGATGTGGTGCAGAGGTATCTAGTTGAGCGTGCATCAAAGGTTGGTGTAACAGATTTTGAACACAGGACAGGGCTGTGAGACTTTGTACTGTGTGATCTGACTGCATTAGGGTATGTAAGGGATGAGGCTGACGGCCAAATTCCACCAGATCCATGTCCGATCCATCTCTGATCCGCGACAGCACCGGATCTGATAGGTTTCTATTCTAGTCAATGTGTTAACTTCCACTGGATCCGCTCTGTTGTGTTCCAGCTGCGTCTCTGATCCGGCAGGTCGGAGTCCTCCGGATCAGATACACAAGACTTCTATTTTTGCCGGATGCCGGAGCACGATGCATCAATCTCAACAGAGCAGATGGAGCGGGACAGGAAGTCAGGTTTCACCAAAACAAAATGAAAACATCCGGTTAATTTTCAGAATAAAACACTCTGTGTTATCACCAGATCGTATTTCACTGAACTATGACGGACATTTTTGTCTAAAGACTAAGACTAAACCTAAAATAGCTGCAAAATTAACACTGGTCCATAGATGGCTGCTGTTATTGAAGCTTAAAGTTGAGGTAATCACCTACAAACAACCTGCAGTCCCTCACATCACAGCTGTAGGAGAGATGTGTTGATGATAGTGTGTTTTCAGGAGCTGAGCAGAAATGGATTTACTGTGACAAACGTGGCAATGAAGCTGATTGATCTCATCAAACACTCATTTATACTCTGACTCTTCAACTGACTACGATTACACTTTAACAAAGCTGTTAGCTCCATGTAACAAAGTGAAGTCTGTCAGCCCGTGTGCATCTCAACAAAGTTCCTACGGGGACTTGAATCTAATCACTGAACAATACTTCTCCAGAGCTCAGAAAGCTTCTTACAAAAAGGCATACCTCTTCAGGATTAGTGTAAGGTCACATAGCCATCCTGACTTACTGTGATGATCTTCAGTCTGCAGCCTGACTCAAATATCTGATTTACACACAGGAAGAAAACTAGCTAACACAACAGAGCGTGGAACATAGGCTAAATTAAAGTAGCACTTTCTGTATGAGTCTGTTAAACTCACAGGTAGGGCTGGGCGATAATTCAAAACGATAATTATCGTGATATAGTTTTTCTGGATATAAATATATAAAATGTATTGAGACATTAAAGCTGGGGTTGGTAGTCAGATTTAGCTACACAAACGATGTGCTGAGGACCGGTTTTGAATCAGTTACGATCATATGGTCGTGAATCAGCGGCACTAGCGACATATGAGCGGGGGCGTCAGTTTGGAGGAGCTCTGAGGGGGGGGGGGGAGGGGTTAGAGGGAGTCCTGAGGAAATGCTACATTCAAATTCAAGAAAAATTTAAATCTACAAACTAAAACTTTACAAAAATCTAATTTTACACAAAAGACCTGCTTCCTGTTAGAAGCAAGGGAGAGGTTCCGGTGGCTGGTGGTGAGGCTTTCAGCAGTGTGTCTGCCCCAAGCGGCAAACTCCGGTCTCGGAAACGATGAAGCCAATGCGGAAGTGATATAAACTGCAATACATCGAAAATCCGCTAGAGGCTGGCTGCAGAAACACCGGAAACCACATAGATATGAATGGGAAAAAGACGATCTTTGCAGCATTAATAAACATGTTTACAGCCTGGTTCAAAAAACGGCTTGGCCCTACAAAGCTAATCTCTCTAATGGCATACACTGTACGGGGGGTGAATTTTTTTCTAACGTGACGGTTCAGAAGATATTAAGATTACGAGTTTTGCCCAAATAAGGACATGACTGACGTGACTCCCGGTTGGGAACACACAGCCATTGGCTAAGAGACTCACACTACGTCACACTCTGCCTAGTTGAGTTCCGCATTACCAATATGGCTGCCGCCGTCGATTTGCTTCAAAACAGCTCTCAGGAACAGATGGGTGACGTCACGGATACTACGTCCATATTTTTTACAGTCTATGGTCTGCCCCCTGGTGGCTGGCTGTAGTATAGGTCAACAAATCTGTCTCCCCCATTCATTTGAATGGGGGGCAGTCAAACTTTAAAATATAAATACACATCGTACGAATGTTTCTCACATCCGTATGCTGTGGTGATATGTAGTTAGTATTTCAGTGTTTTGTGTCCAAGGCCTCTTTTTCCTGAAAAGTTTCTTTTTCGTTAGTTATTAGAGTTTAAAAAACAGGTTTTACTTCCTGTTTCCTTTGATTCACAGCCGCCGTGGAGTGAAACTTCAAAGGACACACAGCGTCTTGTGACGTCACGCTGTAGGGTAGAGCTTGTTACAGTGGCTTCACAGGCTCTGGCTGCACAATGGCGGCGTCCAGGAGCGGGATTTTTTGGCTTCAGAACCGTACAACGGGAAGAGGCGGAGCACCGCTGTCCATTTTTATTTACATTCTATGGTTAGAACCATCAGAAATGATGGATTCAAGAAGTTTATCAGAAAACTAAATCCAGATAGAAACCGTCAACTTTCAAAATCTGACTTTACATTTAAATTGAATAAGGATTTGATATTTATTGTGTTAAATACTGATATCGACTGATATGAAAACATTTATTGGATAACATCTTTTTCAATATCACCCAGCTCTACTCACAGGTGTCTGTGATAGCAGCTCTGTCAGTAAACACTGAACCCAGGGAGAGTAAAGAGTGGGCACATGTCAGTGGACCATGTGACTGGATGACTGAAGCACATCTTGTGAGGGGAGCCCCTCTCAGCTGGAAAACATACACACGGCCTCCCAACGTGCATGCATCATGACATTCCAGCAGCTCGGACTTACCTCAAAGCCCTATCACCGTCAGCGCCGGGATCATTACACTGTTTCCTTTAGTAGCACCTCCTTTTTAACTGAGCTCATTTTAACTCAAGAGGAACACAACAGAGGGAGCTTCAGAACCAAAGTGCGTGATGCTTTTTGTGTCTTGAGTCATCAGTGTTCATGTGTGTTGATGGTCGTGTGTGAAGTGACTCCTCACACAGCTCAAACATTTCTGTTCCACTCGGAGGATAAAACTCACCTCGTTCACTTTGTTAGCAGTGTTATTCTCCTCTGTTTGTTTCTCCTCTTTCTGCTCATGCTTATTGTTGCTATTGTTCTCAGCTGGCTTTGTCTGATCCTGTCCGTCACACAATGGAGGGAGATTGATGAAAATGGAGAGAGACAGAAAGGGTGGAGAGAGAAAAAAAACCACACGTGAGGAACAGGCAAAGGGAACGTGAGACTGTTGTTGTCAAAATCCAGAATGATGGACAAAAACATTTCCCCCACGATGACGAGGTGCTGATGATCGAGGACGACTGACCATGGACTAAATCAGATCGGATCTCATATTAACAGTTTGGTCCTGTTGGGTTCATTTTCCTGACACCTATTGTCACATCAGCAGACATACAGTATTTCCTTTCTCAACAGGCCTTCAGATGAACATGTGTGAAGTTTGTGTTACATTTATCAAAGTACGGGTAAAATGTGGGCGTTATAGGGGTGTAATGAGTCATCTACTACATCGATTTATATTCCTATGATCCGACTACATCGATCTGTGCTCGGCAAGTTGTCCTTCCAGACGACATATATGGATCTAACATCGTTTTAAAAGGTAATAAATCGATTGTATCCATACTAGGAAATAACACATTGTATTAAACACGGCAGACTTTATATGGATGTGTTTTTTTTACACTTTTAATGATAAAGACGTTAAACGTTACTCAATTCAGGCTGCCTGTCTGTGATGTCATCGCCACACGCCAGCAGACAACAAGACAGCGGACGGCAGAGGAGAAGCCGGCGAGCCAGAAATGATCAAGCCACCATTGCGGTCCAGTGTGTGGAAACACTTTGGCTTTTACAAAGACGGAGATGTTCTAAATAAGTCGCTCGCTGTTTGTAGGATATGTAAAGGTCAAGTAAAGTTACCACGGCAACACCACAAATCTATCCAACCACCTACTAAGGTGCCATGGGATTTCACACAACGCCAACCGTCCAGGCGCCTCTTGCAGCGTTCATCAAGGTAACATCAGCTCTGCAGAAGCCTCAGACCTCTCCAGCATGTTTAGTCAGAGACTAGGACAAAACTTGGCTTGGGTCAAAAACATCACAACAACAGGACTCTAGGACTGTCCAGTATCAAGGGATTTATCTCACAGTCACACTGGTTGAATTTTTGGCTAAAAAGTTACTGAATTGATTTCAAGTCACTGAATCGTTTCGGATTGGATCGTTCTTAATGAACCAATATCGTCCTTTAATCGTATCGACAACCACGAATCATTGTTCAAAAGAATCGTTACACCCCCCAGTGCTTTATTCAGCAGACCTTGATCTTTGACAAAAATCTAATCTGTTCATCTCAAGTCAAACAAATAAACTCCCTAGAAGTGTTTCTGAAGATGTCCTAATTAACAGGGATGGGTACATAGGTTAAAAACCAAATCATATGGGGCGCCGTTAGCCTAGCGGTCTAAGCACATGCCCCATATTCAGAGGCTAAAGACCGCAAGGCAGAGGCTGCAGCTTCCATTCCAGCCTCGAACATTTGCTGCCTCTCTCCTGTCTCTTAAGCTGTTCTTTCCATTAAAGGCAAAAATGCCCCCAAAACATATAACCCCTTGAGGTACAACAACCAGGGTATACTTTACAGTAGAGCTGGGCGATACTGAAACAGATGTTATCACGATAACATTCTTCATATCAGTCAATAGCGATAATTATCATGATAAATATCAAATCAGTATTTCATTTAAAATCAAAGTCAGATTTTTGCTCCTGAGTGAAAGTTGAAGACAGTTTTTCAGCTTGTGTCTGGATTTCTTCTTGAATCCTTCAAATACCTCTCACTCTGCGACATGATTGGCTGTTCAGTGGCGTCTTCTTCTTCTATCTAATGTTTGGTTGCAACTAGGGTTAAAGGCTCATTAGCGCTCCCTCACGTTCCAGTTGCTGGGGGGTGTAATTAGAGGTTTAAATATATCTAATTTTTATTGAACATTTGTTATATCTTTATAGAGAAAATGATATTGTAATAATTATCATGATTGATTTATCGCCCAGCCCAATTTTACAGTATCTATTTCCATTCTTACTTCTAATGACTGCTGCAGCACTTACCAGTGGACTGAGCCTGACTTGTACAGCTTCCTTCAGCTTTGCGTCTCTGCGGGTGGACGGTGCGCTCTCCGTTATAGCGGCGGCAGCAACGACCGCGGCTGTGCGGGAGGAAGAGCGTCTCGTGGTCCTCGCCGGGGAGCGTGACCTGCTGCGGCGGCGGCCCGGTGATCGGGAACGAGAGCGGGAGCGTGGGCGGCTCTGGAAACCGGCTGCACTCTGCGGGGAAAACCGATGGTAGATAAACAAAAAGGAGATAGCAGCCGTTAGTAGCAACATTTATAAAGGGTTAATAAAAGAAATGTAAAGTTTTCAACCAAGAGATGGCTAAAAATAAACCTTATTAAGCTTTCCCTCATAAACACTGTTTCTGATTCATATCCTACATTTAAAAAAATAAAGGTTCAATGAGCAACTTTGAAAAGGCAAAGTGCAGTCATGTTTCCTAATGCTCCTTTTAAATGGTCTGTTCAAAGCTGGACTGCTGTGTGTGTATGTGGGACTCTCGCTGACACCAGTATTAAGTGGTTGCAGGACTCATTGTAAAAGTCCAGAGGAGCAGTGAAGGTGGAGCTCTGTCACGGTGCTTCTTAGTCAGAATTACCTTCATGTCCTGCTCCTTCAGTTCCAGCTCGGTGCCGTCCTTGTAGATGACGGTGTAAAGCTGACTCCCGCTGTTGAAGCCCAGCACTTTGACTTCATAATACAGGTTGCTGCCGGGCCAGCGCCCCATTACCATGTCCCCCCTCTGGTACTTCACAAAAGGCATCTTCAGTGACCTGAAGACACAGAAAGCACACCATACGATTAGAGAGAGAAAGAGAGAGAAAGTGAAACAGGAAGAAGTATGGAGACGGAGCTGACACCGCACAAGCCACGCCTACTTGAGGGGTAAACAACTGCACCACATGTTCAGCCATGCATGAATGTCATCGTTGATTGTCACATGTTGGTTCAATTCAAACCGGAGCCTGAATATGAGTCCAGTCGCCTGATCCATTACTGTCATGAAGAGGCTGTTTGTCTCTACGAGTCAGACCTGTGACTGACCAGTGACCTCGACCCAATGACCAGTTAGATCAGAGAGAAGAAGAGTGGGACACAGTGACCTCTGTCAGCAGCCTACATGAGGGCGATGACATGCCAGTCCATCCAGCTCATCAGGTTACAAAAAACAGCAACTTATTAATGCTAAGTGTCTTCCCTCTGGCCACCCTGACTCCCTGATGTAGAACCAGTTTCTGCAGGAAGACAACCACAACACAGTTAGTAGTACTACAGCCGGCGGAGACTAGCTTCAGCAGCTAATGATGGTGGTGGAGGTGGTGGTGGGGGGGGGACTTTTTAAGATTACAAGACTTCCAATGAGAGGAAAAGCTGACTTGATTGACAGGCGGGAACACTGCAGCTGTTGGCTAGGAGGCTCAAAGCCTGCCTCTTAACATCACAATCGCTCGACAGCAGCAATATGGCTCCTTCCAACTGAATCAAGGATTCTCCTCCTCCTCTCCTCATCCATGTTGTCTTTCTGGTCCTCTGAAAACCTCTGACCTGTTGACTCCAGGCCTGGCTCCGCTCATCATGACGGTTTGTTGTTGTAGTTAAGTGAAATACGATCTGGTGATAACACAGAGTGTTTTATTCTGAAAATTAACCGGATGTTTTCATTTTGTTTTGGTAAAACCTGACTTCCTGTCCCGCTCCATCTGCTCTGTTGAGATTGATGCGTCGTGCTCCGGCATCCGGCAGAAATAGAAGTCTTGTGTATCTGATCCGGAGGACTCCGACCTGCTGGATCAGAGATGCAGCTGGAACGCAACAGTGCGGATCCAGAGGAAGTTAATACATTGACTAGAATAGAAAGCGATCAGATCTGGTGCTGTGACAGATCAGAGATGAACCGGACACAGATCTGGTGGAATTTGGCTGATACTGTCTATGGTTGAGACCCCTTCCCTCACCTTTTAGACATCACTGAGCCAGAGACAGCAGGGGAGGTAGAGGCTGGTGCTAACAGCTAAGCTACAGGATGACCACCAGCAGAGCTGAGTGGACAAACAAAGAGGGAGAGAGTAAAGTGACTGTTGAAAACTTCTTCACATGTAATGAAGCAGCAGATAAATGAGGCACTACTGAAAAGTTCATTCATGTATCTAGCAGCTGGGTGCTGAATAAGAATCAATATGAAAAAACGACACTTCCCACCAAAATGAAGGCGAGTAAAATAATCCACTGGTTATTTTTAGAGCCTGTGTTCATCACCTGATCAAACTATATTCATCTTAGAGGCTGGACATCAAGCTAACTCTTTGAATGGTCCTACTGGAGCGTGCCATAGCTAACACAAAGAGACGAGCCAGGCAAGGTCAGCAGTATGGAACATGAGGGACCAGGGAGGCTCAGTGTCTAGAGACCAGCCCACTACTGCAGAACTGCTGACAGGTCTGTCCCTGCTAGGTTTACCCAAAGCTGTCTGTCTGAAAGAGAGGAGCACACAGTGAAGTTCCAACTAAACCAGGCGAGGACTTTCACACTGGGATCTAACCATGGAGAGACAGTCCACATCATTGATCCAAGTCTTTAAAGCACCAACAGTACTTCAGTTTATGGTTTCAAGTCTTGACTCCAGCTCTACTCACTTTAATAACAGCTTCCTGTTAGCAGACGAGCTCATTAAAACTCCAGAGGTCGCCATCTTTCAATAACCGCTGGGCTCCAGGTTTCCGTCAATCTTGACACTAAGAACGCTCACTACACCACACAATTAAACCCACTCTGTTCCTCATTAGTCCTTTAACTCACCTAATCTACAGGATTACTCACAGTAAGCAGAGAGAGTCAAACACATGCATTAAATCCTAATCTAACGGTAATGTATGTAATCTTAGAAAGACCAAAGAAATCCACATACGACACACCCAAAGTAAGCGCCCGCGTTGCTCTCCTGGCTGGCCTGCTGAGGTCCATGTGGGATGTGAGAGTCAGGACTGAGTGGTGCCTGCTGAGAGTTCCCCATCAGTCCTCAGGTCAGGCTGATGAAAGGATACGAGCTGGGACGGGGGGGTGGGGTTTAAATACAAGTCCAGCTACAGGACGTCCCCTTAGTGTTGGAAACTGCAGATCAGCTCCAGCTGGGATTCAGAGCCTCTGACAGAAGTCAGGAGTTTGAAGTCACTCAAAACAATATAACGTGTTTCTGAACTTTCTGTCTCTAAGGAGGATAACTCACAGTAAGACAAACTTTAATGCCTCAAGCCAGATTAATACACTGAGAAGCTGAAACACCATTAATATGACTGCTTTTACTCCTTTTACATTGATTTTAATGTTGTTTTATTATTTTATTTAACCATCTACTCAGTTTTATTGATACCTTTAGCTTTTATTTTATATTCAACTTTTATCCCACCCCTCTTATTTATTTTTATTTTCACTATTTATATATTTGTTTTAATTTGATGCTTGCAACTTATTTTAATTACACAATTATCTTTATTTTAAATACTTTTTTCTATCTACTTAGTTTTATGATATGTTTACCCTTTATTTTATATTGAACTCTTATCTATTTTATATTTTTACTACTTACATTTTTAATGTCAATTTTTATTATTATTACTATCATTATCAAGCTGAAGTAAAATAATGGCAAGACATATTACAAACAACACATTACAAAAATCGATTTTCAAATAGAGACTGGTGCACACCAAAAACAATTAATAATGCATAATTAAAATAATTTAGCGCATCAAATTAACATTAAAAATCTAAATAATGAAAATTAAAATAAATAGGTAGGGTATGGATAAATGTTGAATGTAAAATAATGGATAAAAGTATCAAGAAAACTGAGTAGATAAATAAAAAAACAAATAGTTAAAATTAATAAAATAAGAAAACAACATTAAAATCAATATAAAAGTAAAAGTAAAGACAAAAATGGATTTTGAAATAGAGATTAAATAGAAACTAAGGCACACCAAAAACAATAAAATGTGTAATTAAAATTATTTTAAAGCATCAAATTAACAGTAAGAATATTTATAGTTTGAATAACAATTAATAAGTAGGGTTGGGATAGAAGTTGAATATAAAATACAGGCTAAATGTATCAATAACAGAGTAGATAAATACATAAGAAATTAAGTGTATGAAAGGTGTTATATAAATAAAGTTTGATCTATTGATTGATTGACTTTTAGGCACCTGTATATGTTATATTTTTTTCCAACACTTTAAAGTGAGTTAAGTTAATTAAAGCCACTAGTAAGTCATAAAGGATCTGTTTCTTTAATAAATACACAAACATGTGCTCTGCTGTAAGGTCCCCGTGATGCGTTCAGGGACAGGCCACAGAATGCGAAGGAGGGAAAACGTCATGCATTCAAATACTGTAAATGGACAAACCACACGTCAACACATCAAACCCGCTTCATAATAACTCTAACAAAGCTCACTTCAGAGACAGAAACACAACACACGCTTTATGATACATATCATGTTTGCAATGGAAAACCAGACTGAGGCTGCTCGAACAATCTTCAAACCGTTATCATTGACCTGGCAGTCACCGTCTAATCCCTGGTGAGCATATTGTTTCGTACCGTTAATCTGGATGACAGGAGAAGGCACGTCCCTAAACGCAGCGTTACTGTTAGAGCACAAGCTTTCTGCTGAAATCACCAAACATTTCTGATTTTAATGTGACTACTTACAGTAAAATGCGTGTATCATAGAAATATAAGGAAACAGTATTTCCTACTTAAACCTGTGGTAATAAGTTCAGAGCCCAGGAACTAGTCGGCACCCATATGCAGCTTGCCTTAGCTTCGGCTAAGTCCCAGTTTCTCAACAAAGACACACGCAGAGCAAACTTCTGCTTTACTCCACAAACATGTGTTGGAAGGAAACACTTACCTCGATCCTCCGCGGATAAATCCAGAGAGTCAACCTGCTGGGTGAAATAATCCTCAACAACAAGAGGAATGGACAAAATGAAGCGGTATTTTTAATACACGGACTCTGCTAACGTTTGACGTACAGCTCTCGCTCCCTCCCTCTCTGAGCAGAAGCCCCACGAACGAGAAAGGCGCGAAGGCTGCTGATTGGCTCCCTCAGCGTTCATTTCAAACAGCGCTGAAATCTGATTGGTTGTGGCTGGGTTTTAAATCAGGGGGGGTTGGTTAGGAGGGGTCACGACTACTTTGTTTACTGGTGTCAATTTACCGTCAGTGAAATGGTAGATTCATCAACACTGTTATAGTCTATGATGAAAATACAACATAAAGAACAGTACTTATATTATAGATAGAGGCACAGTCAAAACACCACAATAGTATATAATACACTATCTGCTAAATAATTTACAGTGTGAAACATCCCAAAAACCTTAGATAAATACAATCATTTCAAAAGAAAATTGTCATATATGGAACAATTCGTTTAGATAGATAGATAGATAGATAGATAGATAGATAGATAGATAGATAGATAGATAGATAGATAGATAGATAGATAGATAGATAGATAGATAGAGTCTACACCCCCCTGTTAAAATGTCAGGTTTTGTGATGTAAAAAAATGAGACAAAGATAAATCATGTCAGAACTTTTTCCACCTTTAAAGTGACCTATAACATGAACAATTCAACTGGGAAAAAAATTAAAATCTTTTAGGGGGAAGAATAAAAATAAAATAATAAAATAATGTGATTGCATAGATGTACACACCCTTTAACTAATAACTGTTCGAAGCACCTTTTGATTTTATTACAGCACTCTGTTTTTTTTGTAGGAGTCTATTATCATGGCACATCTTGACGTGGTGATATTTGCCCATTCTTCTTTACAAAAGCTCCAAATCCATCAGATAGTGAGGGCATCTTCTGTCCACAGCCCTCTGCAGACCACCCCACAGATATTCAACTGGATTCAGGTCTGGGCTCTGGCTGGGCCATTCCAAAACTTGAATCTTCTTCTGGTGAAGCCATGCTTTTGTTGATTTGGATGTATGCTTTGGTTCGTTGTCGTGTTGAAAGGTGAAATTCCTCTTCATCTTCATCTTTCTAACGGAGGTCTGGAGGTTTTGTGTTAAACTGACTGGTGTTTGTAACTGTTCATACTTCCCTCCACCTTGACTAAGGCCCTGGTTCCAGCTGAAGAAAAACAGGCCCAAAGCATGATGCTGCCCCCACCATGCTTCTCTGTGGGTCTGGTGTTCTTTATGTGATGTGCAGTGTTGTTTTTATGACAAACAACTTTTGGAATTATGGCCAAAAAGTTCAACCTTGGTTTGATCAGACCATGAAACATTTGATGCTTTTGGGAGACTTCATGTGTGTTTTTGAAACATGTTGCCGGGCTTGGATGTTTTTCTTCATAAGAAAAGTCTTCCGTCTTGCCACCCTACCCATAGCAGAAACATATGAAGAATAGGAGAGATGTTGTCACATGTAGTACACAGACAGTACTAGTCAGAAATCCCTGCAGCTCCTTTAATGTTGCTGTAGACCTCTTGGAAGCCTCCCTGAACAGTTTTCTTCTGGTCTTTTCATCAGTTTTGGAGGGATGTCCAGTTCTTGGTAATGTCACTGTTGTTCCATATTTTCTCCACTTGATGATGACGGTCTTCACTGTGGTCCATGGTATATCTAATGCCTTGGAACATGTTTGTCCCCTTCTCCTGACTGATACCTTTCAACAATGAGATCCCTCTGCTGCTTTGGAAGCTCTCTGTGGACCATGGCTTTTGCTGTAAGATGAAACTGAGGACATGTGATGAAAATCCTCCTAGAACAGCTGATCTTTATTGGGATTAATCAAAGTCACTTTAAATTATGACAGGTGTATACAGACTACTATTTGTCATGAGTTTGAATGTGATTGGTTAATTCTGAACACAGCCACATCCCCAGTTATAAGAGGGTGTGTACACTTATGCAACCACATTATTATTATTATTATTTTTTAATTCTTCCTGCTAATTAAATATTTTTTAATTAAATTGAATTGTTCATGTTATAGGTCACATTAAAGGTAGAAAACACTCTGACATGATTTACGCTGGTCTCATTTTTTTACATCACAAAACCTGACATTTTAACAGGGGTGTGTAGACTTTTTATATCCACTGTAGATACATACATACATACATACATACATACATACATACATACATACATACATACATACATACATACATACATACATACATACATACATACATACATACATACATACATACATACATACATACATACATACATACATACATACATACATGCAGGCAGGCAGGTGGAGGATAAAGTGCAACACTGTAGGCACAGCAGTGGTTTATGGAGGTAGGGCAAACATGATAAGCAGAGTTAGTGCAATGTCCATATGTTATAACTAGTTTTTTACAATGTCATGTCATTAAGCAGACATTTTTATCCAAAGCGACGTACATACGAGAACAAGAACAAAACAAGCAAAGATCTAGACAAGAGGAAACAAGATCAGTAAGAGTAACAAAGTGCTTCAAGTCCATTTGGGTGCAGGTACTGCCAAGCAGTGTAAAGGCAATGCACAAAAGTAAATAAGTAACCAAGTAAATCATTTTTTAAATATATATATATATATATATATATATATATATATATATATATATATATATATATATATATATATATATATAATTTATAAAATAAGGAACATCTACAATGAAGCAACCAAACCATTTAAGACCTTCCATTATCATCATCAACAATTAACATCACCACAATAATGACCAAAGTGCTGGGTCACTCCAGACCTGAACACAGATTCCCAGAGTAGAGCAGGACAGTGTGAGTCAACTGTAGCTGGAAGACATGATCTGCCACTGGGGACAACAGTGGAGAACAGTCTAGCTAAGTGCATAGTGCTTCCTAAAGAGCTGGGTCTTTAGCTGTCTTTTGAAAGTAGAGAGGGACTCTGCAGATCGAATGGAGTTGGCCAATTCATTCCACCATTTAGGGGCAACAGAAGAGAAGAGTCCGGCTAGTGATTTTGAGGCCTTGTGTGCTGGAAGCACTAGGTGCTTTTCAGAGGCTGAGTGTAGCGGGCGAGAAGGGCAGTAGACCT
Organism: Notolabrus celidotus; assembly: GCF_009762535.1. Lineage (NCBI taxonomy): Eukaryota > Metazoa > Chordata > Actinopteri > Labriformes > Labridae > Notolabrus > Notolabrus celidotus. Next base: position 33,777,592 of record NC_048284.1, on the reverse strand, counting down.
GGATGAGGGGTTCAGAATCAGAATCAGAATCAGAATCAGCTTTATTTGCCAGGTATGCTTGAACACACAAGGCATTTGACTTTGGAAAACTGTGCTCCCTATGTACAAGGCATAAGAATAAGACCTACAAATAAAAATAAAAAAAAGTAATAACAACAATAACATCAGCTATAAATACAAAAGAACAACAAATAGGCATGACTAATAAGTACAGGCTAAAATAATATGATAATAGTGCAGTGGTGAGTAGTGCAGAGATAGTTTTTACATTAAAAAAGTACCTGTAGGTGATCGTTAAATGATAAAATAAATAGAAATATGGAATTCTGCTTGGAGAATTGTTGCATTGTATATTTAAATGTATATTTACAGAGAGTGTTTATCTGACAGGTATGACACTGTAAATAATGTCGACTATACACCATAACACTTTGAAAAAAACACTTTTCACACCTTCCCACATCTAATGACGAGTAACAGCTCTAAGTCACAGGTTGAGATTTTGCAAAGACTGGGGATCTGTCAGGGTCTCTGGCTGCAAGACTACGACTTGTTTCATGGTGGAAATTCACAACAACTTTAGATTAGAAAACCAATGGTAACTTTGGTCTATTATTTTAACCAATAATAAATCTAATAGTAATATCATATTAGTATTATTCAATGTTGATATAATACTTATTGTAATAATAATATCACAATAAAATAACTGGTATTAGCTTATAAGCTTACCGTACATTAGTCTCAAGCCTCCCCTTCATGTTAGTTCTCCCTATCTTGGGCAGGCGAGAGCTCATTTATTGGCTGTTGACAAAGTTCATGCCACTGAACAACATCATTTGCACAAGACAAGGCTTAAATCTATCATAATTTTAAACACATTTGATTATATCATAACACAAAGATGAGAAAAAGCTTGCCTTTTAACAGTGCGGATGAGTTTTATGCGTAGACTATAGTCGTCAACCATTTGTTTCTGAAGCAGAGTTTTGAAGCCTATCGCTCATGGATGCAATGTTGAAATACTGACTCAACCTAACTTTCCGGTGACCTAGCATGACCATAGACTGTATAATAAATGGATGTAGTATCCTTGATGTCACCCATTTATTCCTGAGCGCTGTTTTGAAGCCAATCGTCGGCAGGAGCCATATTGGAAATGTTGAACTCAACCAAACTTAGTGTGAGGTAAAGAGGCGGGGTTTGAGCCTCCTCGCCAACAGCTATGTGTTCCCACCTGTCAGTCAAGTCAATCATGTCCTTAAATGGACAAAAACTCGTAATCTTAATATTTTCTAAGTCGTCATGTTATAAAAAAATTCACCCCCCGTACAGTGCGTGCCAGTGGAGAATTTAGCTACGTACAGCCAAGCCGTTTTTTGAACCAGGCTGTAAACATGTTTATTTCTGCTGTAAAGATCGTCTTCTTTGAATGGGTGTGTATGTGGTTTCTGGTGTTTCTGCAGCCAGCCTCAAGCGGACGCTCCAGGAACTGCAGTTTATTACACTTCAGCACGGGCTTCATATTTTGAGACCGGAGGTTATCGCATGAGGCAAAGAGGCAGATTTGAGGCAGCCTTTAGCCTCTTTGCTAACAGTTATAGTGTTTCCACCAGTCAGTCAAGTCGGTTGTGCCCCTAATTATGTACAACTTGAAATCTTGATATCTTCTACAGTGTGTGCTGCTGAATGAAAGATTAGCTAATCAGACCAAAAGCGTTTCTTGTACCAGGCTTTTAATGTTTATTTGTTTTTGTAAACATTAGCTTTTTTGAATAAGTATGTATGTGGTTTCTGGTACTTCCAGAGCCATACCCCAGGTGGACACTCAAGGAATTGCAGTTTTGAGCACTTCTGCATTGGCTTCATTTCTCACAGCCAGAATTTCCTGCTTGGTTTTAAAGCTAGGGTTGGTAGTCACGGAAAACTAGCATGAATTTGAATGTAGCATTTCCTCAGGACTCCATCTAGTCTTGTTGACCTTTTTATTTCCTTGTGTTTGTCAGTCCCTTATTAACCCTAGAACACTATCGCCGGGTGATTTTCACCTGAGCAAACACATTTACATGACTTTCATTATGTTGTGTTTGTCTGAGTGTCATGGGTCCCTGGGTAGCTTCAGCATCCTCTTTGGCATCTTTGAAGACGTGGGTGTTTCCCTACTCCAAAACCCGCTTTTTCCTACAGGCACGTGTTCGGGTGATTTTAACCCTTTTTTGTTTCTCTCTCCTGCAGCTGTTTGTGTGTCAAGGTGACTGTGCCTTCGGGTGGTCGGCCCTGCGCCCGGGGTGGTTGGGGTGTTGGGTTTGGTGGGGCCCTTCGCGGTGTGGGTGGCTGGGGCCTGTGGTTGGGCTCGGGGCCTTTTGACGGGGGGCTGGCGGTGCCTGCCGGGTGCCTGCGCGGCCTCCGGTTCTACTGGTGGGGGAGGTGGGGGGGTTGTGGGGTTTGGTCCTGGGTTCCCCCTCTGGGCGCTTCTGCGCCCTGTCCCTGTGGCTGCCTGGGGCGGGGCCTGGGGGGCCTCCTGGGTCCTGGGGGTTCGGTACCGGGGGCGGGTGGGCGGGTTGGGCGGGCGGTGTCCTGGGCTGGGGTTGGCCGGCCGGCGTGGTGGTGGTGGGGGGGTGGTGGTGGGGGCAGGGGAAGGGTCCATTCATTGGCCTGCCTTTCCCGTCTGGTCTCCCCGGTTGGTTTTGGCCCTCCTCTGTCCTGCTGCCCCTACTCTGCTCGTGCGGCCTGCGGCGGGGGTTGGATTGGGGCATCACGTGGTGCCGGGTTCCCCTCCCTGGCTGTGGGCTCCCTGCCTCCCTGTGGGATACTGGGGGGGATCTCGGGTCTGGTGCCACGCCCTGCCGGGCGGCCGTGGGCCTTGTCTATCGCAGGGTGGGGGGGCTGGTGGTTGGGGCTTGGGGGGTCGGGGACTGCTGGAGTGCCACCGCCCTAGGGCCCCCTGGAGTGGGCTTGCCGCAGACGGGCCCTGCCTCTTTTTAATTGCACTTCACTAGAATAGTTAGACAAAAAAAAAAAAAAAGAACAATAGGGTTGGGGGTGCTGATGGGTGGGCGGGTTTTATACAGGGGGGAGGGGCAGATGATGGGGCATTGGTGCGCCAAGGCTCTCCCCCCCCCTCTCCCGCCTCCCTTCCACCCCCTTATTTTAATGCACCTCACTAGATACTGATATAGGTAAAGACATGGGGTGGGGGGTGTGGGTTGGGTGGACCGGTTTTATACTGGGGGGGGGGGGCAGATTGTGGTGCAGTAGTGCGCTGCGGCTCTCCCCCCTCTCTCCCGCCCCCCATCTGCCCCCCCCCCTATTTTAATGCACCTCACTAGATACTGATATAGGTAAAGATATAGGGTCAGGGGGGCGGGTTTTATACGGGGGGGGGGCGGCGGATTGTGATGCAGTAGTGCACTACGGCTCTCCCCCCTCTCTCCTGCCTCCCTTCCTGCCCCCCCTATTTTAATCCACCTCACTAGCAAACATGCATACAACAAAAAAAACAAACAAAACAAAGTTCAAATCATATCACACACACACAGATCAGGTTTGGCGGGGCCTTAGTGTTTGGCTCGGCCCTACTCGTCGGGGGCCCATCGGGGCTGGGTGGGTGGCTGGTGTCCCTGTCACCCTCCGCCCCCCTGCTGCCCCCTCCCCTGTGGGGGCCTGGTCCGCGGCTGCCCTCGGGGCCGGTTTCCCGGGGTTCCCTCGCGGTCCTCTTGGGGGGGTGGGGTGGTGCGCAGCTGGGGGGGTGTTACTATGGCAGCCATTGGGGTGTCCCTCCATGCCCCCGCGGCCTGGTCCATCAGTCGCAGGGCATGGGTGGGGGGCGTGGCTTGGGGGAGTGGTCGGGCCGTCTGGGGGGGGCAGGTGGGATTGGCCCTGCCGCCTCCGCCCTCCCCCCGCTCCGGCGCGCCGGTTGGTGGGCTCTGGTCCTGGTCCTGCCCGTCTGCCTGGCTGTCTGCTCCTGGTGCCGGGCCCCCTCGGCCCTGGTGGCTCCTTTGGCTCCGTCTTGGGGGGCTGTGGGGGTGGTGTTGTGGGGGTGTCCCTTGGGGGGGCTGCGGGATCTCTCCCCCCTCGCCCCCCTTTCCTCCTACTGGGTGACCTGGCGGTCGCCCTGGGTGCTCCGGCGGTACCTGCTTGCTTCCGGTCTGGGTCCTTGGCTTGTCCCCTGGCCTGGGTCTCCCGCGGCGGGTTGGGTCCTTCGGTCTGACTGCTCTCGCGGCCCGGGTGCTGAGCCGTACCGCTCGGCTGGTCTGACCCAGGTGGTTTCATCTGCACCAGTGGTGGTCTTGTTACACAAATAGAACACAGCACGGCGGCAACCCTCTGCGACCCAAGCTTCAGTAATGATTGTGGACACTAAGGGTTGCTTAATCATTAGTATCACCACACGGATTTTCTTTTTGGCATCATGGTGAGATGGTCCCTCTCCATCTAAGTGTGTTAGGTCTCTCTCTCCTTCTCTCTCCCTGTCCCTTTGTATATCCTTATGTAATCTTTCTTTCACTTTCTCTTATTTTTTTTTATTTTTTTTTTTGGCCCACCTAGGTGTGCACGCCCTCTTTTCCAGAAAATGATATTAGCTGCCAATAAAAGATAGGCCAGAGTTCTAAGAGGGATGGTGATGGTTGCATGCACACAGTCACAAGCACAGAAGAAAAAGGTTTTCTTTCTTTTCTTTTGCTGCAAGAATAAATTGCATGAATATTTGACAGTTTGTGACAAACATGACACAAACCAGAAATATATATGCAGACAAGAGGAAAAAAAAAAAAAGAGAAAAGAAGAAAAAAAAAAAAAAAAAAAAAAAAAGGTGACTGTGCCTTCACCAGGGAAGTCTCACATGTCCCAGTAATGGGTGGAGTGAACACCGAGTTTACAGTTTCATCATTTTTTGTTGTTGGTTCCGAATTCCAAATTTTCAGTAATTGTGGAGCATTGTGAGCAAAGGGTCCCCCATGATGCATTTTTTTCATTTTTTTAGACATGGAACAGTTTGAAATAAAAGAACACTACTCTAATTTGTCATGTATTGTCATATTTTGATATACTTTGATGACAAGTACTTTTTATTGGGTATATTATATCGAGCAACAAAAACCCAGTGATTAGTGATGGTGTTACTAATTTTAGCGATAGTGTTCTAGAGTTAAAGTTTCCCATTTGCTTTACTCACTGCAGTCACAACCAAGGTTATTATCGTTAAGGAAAAGTAACGAAATAATGAAGACGAGAGGTGAAAAAACGTTTTATTAACTGAAATAAAAATTTAAAAAAGGCTTTACAAAAAAAACGATAATTAACTGTAACTGTATTGTGAGTTTACAAAATTAAGTAAAATATACATAAACTCAGTATTTTGAGTGGATATGATTTTTTGTTTGTTTGTTTTCTGCCAGTTTCACTTCAGTTGGCGTAGTCGCACAAGCACGCATGCGTCCACACTTTACGTGCTAGCAGAGCGTCCACACTTTACCTGCTAGCAGAGCGTCCACACTTTACCTGCTAGCAGAGCGTCCACACTTTACGTGCTAGCAGAGCGTACACACTTTACCTGCTAGCAGAGCGTCCACACTTTACCTGCTAGCAGAGCGTCCTCACTTTACCTGCTAGCAGAGCGTCCACACTTTACCTGCTAGCAGAGCGTCCACACTTTACCTGCTAGCAGAGCGTACACACTTTACCTGCTAGCAGTGCGTCCACACTTTACCTGCTAGCATAGCGTCCTCTCTCTTCACCTGATGCAGAGCGTCCTCACTTCACCTGCTAGCAGAGCGTTTACACTTTACCTGCTAGCAGTGCGTCCACACTTTACCTGCTAGCATAGCGTCCTCTCTCATCACCTGATGCAGAGCGTCCTCACTTCACCTGCTAGCAGAGCGTTTACACTTTACCTGCTAGCAGAGCGTCCTCACTTTACCTGCTAGCAGAGCGTCCTCACTTTACCTGCTAACAGAGCGTCCACACTTTACCTGCTAGCAGAGCGTCCTCACTTCACCTGCTGCAGAGCGTCCTCACTTCACCTGCTAGCAGAGCGTTTACACTTTACCTGCTAGCAGAAAGTCCTCACTTTACCTGCGAGCAGAGCATCCTCACTTCACCTGGTACCATAGCGTCCACACTTTACCTGCTAGCAGAGCGTCCACACTTTACCTGCGAGCAGAGCGTCCACATTTTACCTGCTAGCAGAGCGTCCACACTTTACCTGCTAGCAGAGCGTCCACACTTTACCTGCGAGCAGAGCGTCCACATTTTACCTGCTAGCAGAGCGTCCTCACTTTACCTGCTAGCAGAGCGTCCTCACTTTACCTGTGAGCAGAGCGTCCACACTTTACCTGCTAGCAGAGCGTCCTCACTTTACCTGCTAGCAGAGTGTCCTCACTTTACCTGCTAGCGGAGCGTCCACACTTTACCTGCAAGCAGAGCGTCCTCACTTTACCTGCTAGCGGAGCGTCCACACTTTACCTGCAAGCAGAGCGTCCTCACTTTACCTGCTAGCAGAGCGTCCTAACTTTACCTGTGAGCAGAGCGTCCACACTATACCTGCTAGCAGAGCGTCCTCACTTTACCTGCTAGCAGAGCGTCCACACTTTACCTACTGCAGAGCGTCCACACTTTACCTGCTAGCAGAGCGTTAATGGCAGCGAAAGTCTGGAGAAAGCAGCAGAGCCCCGTTTGGGATTACTTTGAATATGACTGTGTCTCTGATAGGAGGAAGTGCCTTGCAGTGGAAGGTGATAAAATATGTGGAATTCTCAAGGGGAAGAATCCCACTAATCTTAAAGTCCATTTGAAACTCATACAAGACGGCTAACCAAGCCCCCTTCCCCAGAAACAGAAGCTAACCCCCTGCCAGGCAGCATGATGGAGCCCGAGACAACCGGAGGACCGCAGAAAACACTGATGCATTGCTTCCACCGGCGACCTGATAGCTGCTGGTCAGTATATACGCAGGAACATCACAAGCTTGAGGAAGCTTACACAATACCTTTTCTGACCTTTTTGAATCTCACCCCTGAAAACTAACCCATGTTACAAAAAAGACTAAAACTAATACTGAAAATAATTTAAAAAAAACTCAAATAAAACTAAGCATTTTCAAAAAATAAAAACTATCTAAACTAGCAAACCTGCTTTAAAAGTAATTAAAACTAAACTAAAATTGAAAAAAAAAAGTCAAAACGAAATCAAAATACAAACTAATGAAAAATGCAAAACTATAATAACCTTGGTCACAACCTCACTGCATGTTACTACCTTGGGTTCATCAAAGTGTTCATCATGTTTGGTGATGGGTCATTTGTTTGGGCTGCTGTGCTACATTATGCACACCTGCTGCTAAAGCTCATAAACTCAGCAAGAGGAAGACAAGCGATTTTGAAATTTCAAACCATCCAATCCAATTACAGCATCAATGTTACTTCAGCTTCCTCATCTGTCTCTCTGCAGCTGAGGGTGTTTTCCTGTCTTAGTGCAGCTTTCACCACAGCTCGGCCTTCTCTGGCAGCAAGTCAAACAAAACCTCAAATGAACTGCAGGCGCACTGAAGGAGCCCTCTATGCCCCGCCCACAGGAAGTATGCATCGTAAAGAGAAGCTGCAGAGAAACACATTTAGAAACGGTATAAAGACAGTCTCCTGTTAAATACAGGACATTTACAGGGTTAGTGTTAGGTGGGGTAAACTCTTTAAATAGACATTATGAGGATTAAAACATGGATTATTAAAATACAAATACTCAGGGGTGACTTAAAATTGAGTCAACCATGGGACAGTTGTGTTTTTTTCAGACTCAAAACTACCTGACAGACCTCAGCTGCCCCCCTTCTGAAGGGGGACAAATACCTCTTTTGTCTCGTTTTTTCACGGCTCCTCCCTTTGTTCAGTTTGTTTTTCTCATGTTCTACATCAATGAGCGGCCCATGTTTTTCTAAGAAGACAAAAAAGGACAGGTTATCTGTGGCTGGTGGACAGCTGAGCTTGGACTAGAGGCCTCTGCTTGGACAAAAAAATCAAAGGGTTGCCAAAAAATTAGGAACAAGTGAAACAAATTTCAAAAACCTGATTACGCACGGTTAAAAACAAACCAACATTTAAAAGATTGAACATGTGTGAGTCAGCGCAAGGTCTGCGGTTATTCTCTGAAACAAATCACCATTTCCAGCACTGTTGGTTCAGGTTTTGGTCTCAACCTCAGGTGTATCGTCTCTTTCTCTCTTTGTTTTGTCTCCGAGCAACACATCAGGAGTTCGGCTGAGCACAAAAGAAAGCAGCTCAACGAGGAAGCGCTGCAGAGAGGCGTGTACGTCATGCAGGCTCACGTTTTCAGAGAGTTGTCTTCTTCCTGTTCTCTGCAGAGCGCCAAAGTGAGGCGGCTGGAAACAGTTAGACACGGGTAACAGGCTGTGAAACAGAGGTTTATCTGCTGCTGTAACAATATGTGTGTGGGGGCAGGGATGTTAAGTCTTTGATTACTCTCATCATCTCCTGAATCAGTAATACATCACAATTCTGAAGCCAAAGCCCTCCAGTGCTTTGATAACAGTCTTCTTCTCATTGTCTTGTCGTGGCCAGTATTAGCAGACTTCACATGTTACTGTGAACCTGACTGCTGAGGCCGGTCCCACACCTAAAGCTCCTGTGAGGAGTTTTTGAGGGGTCATGAAAGTGACTGACATGAACAGTGATGCCGTTTTATGACCGAGAATGTTAGAAAAGGTAATGATAGTTTCTGTTTTGATATTTTTAAGCCTGACATCACTGCAAGTGGAAGGTGTCAGACAAGGTGATTGACAGCACGTCGAAGAAAAAGCCTTTTTAATGCTTTTTCTGTATGAGTATGAGTATTTGATTGTTAGTTGAAAGCTGGAGGAGATTTTTGGTCAGAAAACATCATTTATTTTTCTCCTGTCTGAAACTAAGATAATTCTGGTCCTCTTTTTATGATAAATGATCAAGAGTTTTTTGTAAACCTGTACATCCCAGCCCCTTAATCTCTACCTTTGGTGTCTCTGAGGACTTTACTCGCTTTTCTGTCAGGGAAAGAAATATCATTGCTTTTGTCTCTCTTGTGGCCCGCAGACACATTCTTCTACAATGGAAGGATCATAAACCACCATCTGAAAATTCCTGGCTAAAAGACCTTCCACTATTTAGAGAAAATGAAGTATAGTGTGTGAGGTTGTTCAGATCATTTTAAAAAGACCTGGGGTCCTGTGCTGTCATTTGTAAATTCTGTTCCCTCTCTTGAGGACTAATGTAATATAATGTTTCATAGGGCAAGTTGTGAAAATTCATTTCAAGATTTTGTTTGTTAGAAATATTTATTATTTTATTTTATTTTATTTATTTATTTATTTTCATTTTTATTTTATTTTATTTTTATATATATTTTTTTTATTTTATTTCATATTATTTTTACGTAGTTATTTTTTATTTTTTTCATGTATCATATCTTCTTTCTAATTCATGAGTCCTTCCTGTTTTCTTACTTTTTTTTTTTTTTTTTTTTTTTTTTTTATTTTTTTTTTTTATTTTTTATCCTCTTCTTTTCCTCTCTCTTTTTTCTTTCTTTCGTTTCCTCTTGTCTGCATATATATTTCTGGTTTGTGTCATGTTTGTCACAAACTGTCAAATATTCATGCAATTTATTCTTGCAGCAAAAGAAAAGAAAGAAAACATTTTTCTTCTGTGCTTGTGACTGTGTGCATGCAACCATCACCATCCCTCTTAGAACTCTGGCCTATCTTTTATTGGCAGCTAATATCATGTTCTGTAAAAGAGGGCGTGCACACCTAGGTGGGCCAAAAAAAATAAAAAAAATAAGAGAAAGTGAAAGAAAGATTACATAAGGATATACAAAGGGACAGGGAGAGAGAAGGAGAGAGAGACCTAACACACTTAGATGGAGAGGGACCATCTCACCATGATGCCAAAAAGAAAATCCGTGGGGTGATACTAATGATTAAGCAACCCTTAGTGTCCACAATCATTACTGAAGCTTGGGTCGCAGAGGGTTGCCGCCGTGCTGTGTTCTATTTGTGTAACAAGACCACCACTGGTGCAGATGAAACCACCTGGGTCAGACCAGCCGAGCGGTACGGCTCAGCACCCGGGCCGCGAGAGCAGTCAGACCGAAGGACCCAACCTGTTTTCTTACTTTTAAGATAACTTATTTCACAACATGTTGGATTGGACTCTAGTGGTTGTCATTGTACGATGTGTTCTTGTTTGTCTGTAAAATTATAAAACTGGGTAACATGCACTTTTTGACTGATGTATACAGCAGAAAAACCTAATAAAAAAAATAAATATATATATACTGTATATATAAAAAAGAAAACATAATTTACACATGTACAGGACAAAATCAGAAAGATACAAGTATCACTTTTTCCACAGGGGGCTCCAAAGCCTCTACAAACAGGAAGTTTTAGGAGCTTTAATGGTTTATGTAATATTATATTCAACAATATGTGTTATTCTAAATAAGCCAATAAAACCCCTGAGTGTTGGGCTGCAACTTCTTTTTTATTTTTTTTTATTTATTTATTTTTTTCCTTTTTCTTTTTGCTTTTCCTTTTTTTTCTTTTTTTCTTTTCCTAATAACTTGTCTGCATATATATTTCTGGTTTGTGTCATGTTTGTCACAAACTGTCAAATATTCATGCAATTTATTCTTGCAGCAAAAGAAAAGAAAGGAAACATTTTTCTTCTGTGCTTGTGACTGTGTGCATGCAACCATCACCATCCCTCTTAGAACTCTGGCCTATCTTTTATTGACAGCTAATATCATGTTCTGTAAAAGAGGGCGTGCACACCTAGGTGGGCCAAAAAAAAAATAAATAAATAAGAGGAAGTGAAAGAAAGATTACATAAGGATATACAAAGAGACAGGGAGAGAGAAGGAGAGAGACCTAACACACTTAGATGGGGAGGGACCATCTCACCATGATGCCAAAAAAAAACTCCGTGGGGTGATACTAATGATTAAGCAACCCTTAGTGTCCACAATAAGGGCTGCAACTTCAATAGACACAAGTAGTGGTATGGTGGCGCGAATTTGTCGATGCGAATGGCACAAATGAAGCAAATTCATTCGGGCGAATGATTCAAGGGAGTTGAAATATCTGAACTCCAGCGAATCCATCGCGCCGCGATAGCCAATCAGCATGCAGATATAGGATAAGATAAGATAAGATATAAGATAAGATATTACTTTATTGATCCCCGAGGGGGGGGGGGGGGACTTTAGTTGTTACAGCAACCCAGACATAAGTACAGTCAAGAAAGAAGTTTCAATAAGTAAAAATAAGTAATAATAAAAATAAAATAAAATAAAATAAAATAAGTAAAAATAAAAATAGATAAATAAAGCTAAAATACAATTTAGATATTTACAATGTTACAAATGGAATTTAGATTAAATAGCAGTAATTACAGGCAGTATTAAAACATTTCAGTAGTGACAGGTTGACATGGTGTGATTATGGTTGGTAATGACAAATTAAGCAATAAATAGAAATAATATTTGTATGTAATATGACCATGAGTTGTAGTTAGAATAATAATGTAATATAACATCATATAATAATAGCATGGCAAGATAAATATATAATACAGTATATTATGCATTATAATGCCAGCAGCAGTCAAGAGAGAGAGTTCGGGATGAGATGATGGAGTGTGGCGGACAGAGCAGGGATGGTATGGATCTGTTCAGGGGGGGGGGGGGGGGGGGTCAGTGGTCAGAATGGTTTAGTCTGTGGCCTCCGTTACTGTTTAACAGTCTGATGGCGGTGGGCACAAAGGAGCGCCTGAAGCGTTCAGTCTTGCACCGTGGTGGAATGAAATGGAATATCTCTGGGACTCTACCTGTTTTTATAGAATCAGGAATAAACAGGAGCTCACTGTGAGGACAGAGAGGGAGGAACATTATCTGCTGAGTTGTGAAAAACTTTGTCTGTCACTTGAATCCAGCTATGGGTTTTAGTGGGAAGTTAACTCCGCCCCCTTTAGCATAACCGGCTTCCACATTCAATGTCCCCAAGCTCAAGTTTGGAATTATAAACTAGAGTTTGGAATTATAAACAAAAAAATCATAACTTTGTTTACAATAACTTCCAGGTGGAAGCAAAATCCTAAATGAGGAGGAGCAATGGAGGGCAGGAACATAAAGAAAATGTATTAAAAGCTGAGGACCATTTGGGTTTACAGATGTCCTTAAACCTGTTCCTGATTCAACGTCTGGAGGAAGCTAATAGTTTGACTGTGTTTTGGAAATCTCTCACTAAATACTATGTTCATAATTTGTCAGTCCTCTCTAAACGTACATCAGCTGTCTGACATCCCCTGTTATATGGAACTGGGCCTTTGGAGATGGTGCAAGGGTTCACTCCAAGTAATGCCGCAACTTGGTTTTGCAGAACACCAGCTATAAGTTGCCCTATCGCAAGAGTCCTATCCAGATCAGTCAAATGTGGCATGCCTATTCTTGGAACAGACACATAGGCTCAATCTCGGTGTCCACCCTCAAGCACTCACTGACTTGGAGGCGAGTTCCCGCTAAGTCTGTGAGGGCTTAGGGCTGTCCCACTGTCAAATCACCAAGTGTGTGAGGGATCTCTCTCTGACTGTTTCAGCCCTTTATGCCCCCTTTCTGTAAGTGGGCATTTTTGCAGACTTAGCGTGAGGGAATTACCCAGAGTTCATAGCATTGTGACGTGAAACAAGGGATTCCTAGGGGAAGCCCGTGAGCATGGAAAGGTAAACGAGCGCCGTAACATGGAAGTAAAAAAAAGTGACAGTAAAAAAGAAACATGACAGTTGTAATGAAACTTACAGGTAAAAAAGTTTACCTGTAAGTATAAATATAGAAAACATTCTTAATCCATGTATCTTCACACATATGTATATGAAGTATAATTTATAAAAAATGGTTATATAGCCTGTTAATATATTCATAATTATACAGCCTGTTTATATATTTTAAATGTTGTGGTTAATCAGTCTGTACGGTAAGAGACTGGATCACATGGCAGTTAGTCGTCCATTAAGCGCCTTGAATTTGAGGAAAGTAAAACTTGTGCAATAAAACTTCCTCACACCGCTAAGGTGAGCTGGTCTACAGTTTGAGCCCTTACAGAGTCTCGCCCTCAATCACTTTCCAACTGACGTCAATTAAGTCAAGAAGGGTTCAGGTCTCAGGGAGGACCATGATTGATTGATTGAGCCCTACTGACCACCGTAGAAGGGCCCATGCTCACAGGTGGTGCCAACCAGGCACCTGTTGTATTTTTTAATTAACCTTTATTTAACCAGGTAAGTCATTAAGAACAAATTCTTATTTACAGTGACGACCTGGCAAAAGGCACAGCCTTTTGAGGGGTAAAGGGTTCAGGGATAACAGTAATGATAAAAACAAACACAAGGGTAAAAACATAAAACACAAGTTAAACATGACAGGACCGAACAGAGCAAACAACGAACAGCGTCAGCAGGAGTCCAGGATTAAAAGGATTGAAAGGATTAAGTGCAGGTGTGTTTAAGGGAGTCAATGAGAGAGTTCCTGAAGGCTGATTTTGAGATTGTCATATCTTGACCGCCCGTGATGTGTAGATGCAGAAGGAATCTTCGTGACACTGGCTTGCTTGCATAGTAATACGTTTATTACAAGAAAACAATACCAGTATCGAACAAGCACCCGGAATGCTTGGGAGAACAGCTCTGCAAATCTGCTGACTCTCAGAATGCTGTTGACCAAGACCTTTTATAGGTCTGCGAAACAATGACATAGCCTACTACCAAGCCCAAACTTATCTGGATCTCTAGTTATCTACTATACCCTCCTAGGCTCTGCTAGCCTAAGGGTTACAAAACTTGTCCATGCATGTCACTAAATTGGAAGGGGGTCTCAAACAAATTCCTTGAAAGTCTGGAACAGCATAGGTTTCTCCTTGACTTATTTTACATCAGTTACTTATTAACTATCAGATACTTCAAGATGTAGTGGACCAGTTTTAAAGTTTTCTGTAAATTGTTCCAGTCTGTGGGCACAGCAGACTGAAATGATGACTGACCGATGACTGAATGGGTTTTGGGGATTTTCAGCAGGATCAGGTCGGCTGAACGTGTGTTGTACAGAGGTAACTGTCCAAGGAGAGTTTTGTATATGAGCATGTACCAGTGTATTTCACGGCAGGTGTGTAAGGATGGCCAGTTTACAGAGGAGTATAAAGTGCAGTGGTGAGTTCTGAAATGGGCATTTGTGGTGAAACGTATGGCAGAGTGATAGAGAGAGTCCAGCTTTTGCAGAGTAGATTTGGAGGCAGAACGGTTGATGGTGTCACCATAATCCAACATGGGAAGAACTGGCATTTCAACCAGGGTGAGTCTAGCAGAGAGAGTGAAGGCACCTGATTGTAAGCACCTGGGGGTCCCAGAATCTCAAAACAAGAGTCTATAGCAGGGGTGTCCAAACTTTTTTCAAAGAGGGCCACTTTTGATGTTGTCAGACTGCCTCAGGGCCAGCGGCTCCTACCGAGACTTCGTAATCATAAAAGTTATATATGAAATCTCTATTTGATAACAATTATTTACATTTTTTTCTCAATACATCAGTAACTAGGTAGTCCTCAGTTCTCCACAAGCCATGTATACATTAGCAAACTTTATCTTCTGGAGGAAAATGGTCGGGCAATGTGAGAAAAATATTGTATCATTATTTTCCTATGGCAGGATCACGATCTGGATTTCATCATACTTCTTTTTCATGTTGTTTTTAAGACTTTTCTGACCAGCAGACAACATTTCAAGAACAAAATCATTATTTTCCTGAGTTCTGTTTTAAGTTTAGTTTTATGCACCAAATTTTGCCTTTTCTGCACAATGTCATAATTTGTATCTTGTCTTGTGATCTCTTTTGTGTCTTCTGAACTTTTAGAGTTCATCAAGAACATTTTCACATCGTGATAAAAACATTAATTTGAAAACCTGTCAACTTTAAGAGTTCTTGTGTTTCTTCTTTATTGCCATCTTGCAGAATTCCCAGTGCTTTGGCTTTAGACAGGGAGTCCATATGAAGCTTTTTGAGATGTTTCTGGATTGACTTTAGTTTTGTTTGTGCGCTTGAAAGAAACTACAAATGTACAGATGATTCAGAATGGGATTCATTTCTGTGCTATAAATAAGACATTTTAATATGGAAGCTTGGGGCCAGAAATAAATGGACCTTGGGCCGCAATTGGCCCCCGGGCCGCACTTTGGACACCCCTGGTCTATAGCAACAGTAGAATAAGCTGTTTGGCAATGACAGAGAAGATTTGGCTAAGTTTTTATGGGCGCAACCCAAATACTCAGCTCTACTGCTCATCCCTCAAATGTGGCATCATTTAAAAGTGAAATACACAGGCTTTCCAACAGTGTAAAATGTATAGGTAAGAAGCATTGTTACAACAAAGAAAGAATCTAACAAACACAAATGTCCTTACTTTTTGTTGTTTATAAAGTGGACTCCCATCTGTCTTATAATGAGTGGTGAAAAGTAGTGTAAGACTTTAAGTGATACAGTGTACTATTGCATTGACAAGAATCTATTTCAGGATACTTTCATTCATGATTTTGGAGTCATTGCTTTTTTCATGATTGCTGAATGAATTGATTGATTGATGAATGATACAAACATTGTTTTGTTTTAGTTACTTAGAATGAAAATTTGACTTCAACTTAAGTGTTCAAATGTTTCTTTAACCACAAGGTTTGCAGATTTCAAAAGTGTGTTCTGGACATTTGATTCAGACTTGAGATGAACGAAAGCGATCAATCAATCAATCAATCAATCTTTATTTGTATAGCGCCAAATCACAACAAACGTTATCTCAAGACGCTTTTACAAACATAGGAGGTCTAGACCACACTATGTCAAATTATGAACAGAGACCCAACACCAAGACAGGGTAAGACTCAGTCTGACCCCACCTTAATCCATCATGAGCATTGCACATCGCAGTATTTAGCTAGTTACAGTGGTGAGGAAAAACTTCCTTTTAAGAGGCAGAAACCTCGAGCAGGACCAGACTCATGTTAGACAGCCATCATGCCTCGACTGAGTTGGGTCTGGAAAGAAAGATAGAGGGGAGTAAATCAGTAGAGACTGAAGAAGCTGTAAGATGTGATGATGTTTGATGTTTCATAAGAGTCTGGATCTGGTGTGTGAGAGCAAGGCGTGATTTAAAAGAAACACGGGCGAGTCTTGTATTGCAATTTTTATTTAATCTGCTCAAACAAAACAATATGTTAGCATGTAAGAAAAGACTAATTAACATGAGAACAGTATGGTACAATGCAGATGATAAAAGAATATGTCTGGAACCCCACCCAGCTATCTCCGCCTCTGCAGATTCATCATGTTCTCTGTTCCTTCAGCAGAACACCGGGATTACAGACACATATCAACGTTTCCATCGTCAGTCTGCCGTCAGCGCAGAGAAGATCTCACTGGTGCTCAAGCTTGATAAGAAAACTAAGCTGCTGAACACAGACGGACAATGGGACATTAAAAATGGTGTGAGGGATTACAGAACACTGCAGCCAGTCTTATCTGGACTTTCAAACTGGACTTTTTCAAAACCCTCTCAGACTGTTCACGAACCCTCTTAGGCCTCCTATCTCAAAGGTTTGATTGTACTTCTGAGCAGTTCAAAGCAACCTCCCATCAGCATGGAAATAAATCACATTTATGTCAAATAATAAAAAAAAAGGAAGAAAGAAAAGAGTGAAGATGTTTGTTGGTGAGGAATCCTTCAAATCAAAACGATCCAAACAGGATGCACGAGATCAGAACGACGGTCTCTAGACATTATTACTAGTCATCTTTAGATCTTCAACATATTAAATGCAACTTTGGAACAAGGCACAAACCACATAGCTTCACACAGAGATAAGCTTCCCCACATTTCAGCCCCCATCACGTCACAGATCTCTGGACAAAATGACACAAAAATAAGAAAGGCGACTTGTTGAGTGATTACGTTGAGCAGGAGACTGCGAGGTTGAATCCTTTGGTGAGATAGCTGCACCGGTGGTGACAGAGGCTTTGAACTATCGGAGACAGAGTGTGTTGGATTGCTCTGTGGGTTTCTGTCTTAAAGTGCAGTACAGGAGCTTCCTGGCTGGAGAAGGATGATGAGGAGAGGAGGAAACTACTTTCAGCGAAGGGAAGAGACTTAAACAAGAGAAGGTACCAAAAACTCCTGACTTTGGGTTTATGGCATCTGTGTGTCTGGACCAGAATGAACCCAGACATCTTTCTCATTCCACTGTCCCTAACAAAACTTGACCCACTCCAAAGCAAAGAAGAGAAACATGATTCTCTCAAACCAGTTGCAGCAAAGCTATATTGTCCAAGCCCTTGACCACAGTTGATCTGACGGCGGCAGACAGAAAACCCCTTTTCACCGAGCTTCAGCACACAAGCAAGGCATGATGAGAACTCCTCAGCAAGCTCTCCTGAACTTTAAACATACTGATACTCCGTTTGTAACAAGACCTACTGTGAAGACAGTTTGGATAAGGTCACATTTATCAAGCTAGGAAACGTCATCTGAGATAGTGGCACCAGAAGTCAGGACATGCTGTCCCGTGTTGATTACAGTTATGACTTCTTTTTCACAACATGTGCCCAAAAGGTCTCCAAACTTCTGATCCACTCATGTACGTTTTAAAGAGCTGGATGAGCTTTTCTTGTGCCGTGTATTCTCACTCTATTGCTTCTGAATTTGATGCATGCACCACTTGAGATTCAAATCACAGATGCTAAATTACTCTAGGATATCATGTCAATGTGGAAACTGCAGGAGGATCAAGAGGTAGTTTTCATCAGCCTGGCTTGTGCTGCAGAAGCTGCTGTGTCCGGCTGTGATTGTATTCGAGTTCCCAAGACTATAAGAGAAATGTTAAGGTGGACTGTCACCAGTTGTCTTGATATGATCAACAACAGCTACAGTATTTAGACATCAGTCTCTACGATCCCAGCATGTCAGGTTGATTGTACTTTGAGCTTCAAGGGGAACAAAAAGAGCATTGGGCTGAAATGATGACTGAAGAACAAACGGACAGTTCCCTTATCGGTGCAATATAACAGGAGAGAAAACAGAGTGTCAGACAGAAAAAAGGCCAAAAGAGAAACAAAGAATCATCACTAAGCACTGGTGAAAGAGTAAATGGCACGATCACGTCCTCATACGGACACCAACCTTTACACATCATGGATGTCCTGTGCACATTTCACATAAACGCAGTAAAAATAAAAATAAAGGATAAAAAAAAACAGCTCAGCTCCAATGTGGCTTCAGTTACACTCTCCTCAAGTTTTATAGAAAATATATCAAAACTGAAAAAGTGTGATTCTGTAACGGTGTTACTCCATGTCCTACAGTGTTGCTCTGATATCCGTTCACGCGTTTGGCCTTCAGTCTGACACCAAACTTCGTGGTGGAGGCCCCAGAGGCCGAGAAGGACACAGACATGGAGGATATCTGGTGGAGTAAGAACTGGTGCAGGCGGGCTTTCAAATAGATGCTACACTTATTGCTTATAATAAATGTGTGACTATTAATGCAATTTCTTGGCAGACTTGTGACCCTTAACATATAAAGAAAACAACCATACATGCATCAAATGTTGTACCTAAATATGACGAAAAGAACAAAGACTGAAAGAGAAAAAAGGGAGAGAGAGTCTTCGAATCAGAGCGAGGAAAAGTCAGTCCTATCTACACGTCCGGCTGGCCGCGGCAGACGAGTATGACAAATCAGTGTTAGCAAATCAGCACTTCTTGTTAACAGATATAAAGTTTGGTAGAGAGCTACACTGACAGGCAGCTGCTCGTCTCGTCTGGTCTCGCCCGCTCCACAGTATGAACAAAGAAAAGAGGAGGAACATCAGCGCGGGTCGCTCTCTTCAGGAGGGAGACGACACTTCAGAGAGGAGACAGACGAGAGAGCGCCCTGCGTACAGACGGGGTTATTCATGGACTTGATATGGCCCGAGGTGGACACGGACACAGACATGGTTGATAGATACTTTTTTTCTAAATAACTTTTTCTCTCTTTTGTACATTTTCAGGTTAAAATAGTATTTGAGGAAGACAAGCTTTACAGTGTCCTGCAGTGGTGGACCTCACAGGAGACCGTCAGTCCCCTATACAAACTCTCTCTCACGCTCTCTCTCTCTCTCACACACACACACACGCACGCACGCACACACACGCACACGCTACCCCTATGGCAGTATGGGAAAAAAAGTTCGTATTTTCCATCCCTACCGTCCTCCAGTCTCCACTCTCTCTCAGTAAAACGTGCTGTTTGATAGTAAATCACAAGGTTTTTAGCATCGATGCTACTGCTCACGTACGCTGCGCCCGTGGTTAGTACAGTATTATTAAAGAGTTCGATATCGTTGAAGTGTTTTCTCTGGTTATTTTAGGACCAAATGAAGAGAAATCATCTTTGCATAAAGACACTAGCTTCTCTTTCAGACTGTGCGCTGTCCTCCAGGATGCCTCAGTGAGAGGAGGGGCGGGGGAGGCAGCAGGGACAGGATTCGTTGAGTGGATTTTGAGTCATCGCTATCTGAGAAATACCCCCCCCCCCCCAAACACCCAACCCACCCCCCCTCCCCAGCCCCACCCACCCTGTCCATTGTTGTTGTCGTGTCCGAAGCTGCTCTGCCCCACATAAAGTCCTCTCCAAGCATTAATATGATCATTGTCATCATCATCACGGTCTCAGCTCTCGTCGGTTCTGTGTTTCCCCTCTTGTATTGTCTCGTCTTGAATTGACCGTGGTCTGGTGGTCTGTCGGCTCTCGTGGATGAAGATTTTGTGAAGAGGGGAGTCTGGATCCTTTATGCTGTGCTGGACTTGCCCAGCTCCTCCCTGATGGCTGAGGACAGAAAACAAGAGGTCAGACATCTTCATCTGGACGTGACTTTCTCAGTAGAATGAGTATATTTACAAAGTTTGTGATGAGTCAATCATCTGCAGAAGATCCAGCACACTACTTTAGCAGGACTGTCATCTCCTAAACAATGACTTGTGTTGAATATCCCAAATGTACACTACCAATCAAAAGTTTGGACACACCTTCTTTATTTATTCTAGTTATTTTCAACATTGTAGATTAACACTGAAGACATCAAAACTATGAAATAATCTGCTTTTGCCATAATCTGGATTACAACAGTAGTCAAATAGGACTATCCATTGTGTACTAACCCTACCTCTGAACAACACAACTGATGGTCTCAAACACATTAAGAAGGCAAGTCATTCTACAAATGAACTCTTGACAAGGCTCATGTTAATCAGAAACCAGTCCAGGAGACCACTTCATGAAGCAGACTGAGAGAATACCAAGAGTGTGCAAAGCTGTCATGAAGGAAAAAGGGGGCTACTTTACAGAATCTAAAATATAAAACAGATTCTGCTTTGTTTGTTTGAATAAGAAGGTGTTTACAAACTTTTGACTGGTAGTGTATCTGCCAAGACTTCACAACATGGAACAGACAGATGATCAGCTATGTTTTAAACAAACCAAATGATCATCATGTAACACAGTTAAGATGTTGTAGTCCTCTTGGAATTCATATTCCCACAACCAAGCAGTAAGGCCTACTTTGACTTAAAGGTGACATATCATGCAAAATGGACTTTTTAATGGTTCTCTACCTGAAATATGTGTCCCTGGCATGTCTACAAACCCCCCGAAAATGAAAAAAATCCATTCTGCCCCTGTTCTGATTTCTCCACCTTTCTGTAAATGTGTGTGAAACGAGCCGTTTCAGACTTCAGTGTTTTTGTTACGTAACAACAATATCCGGTCTGTCACGGAGTCAGAGCTCGGAGCTTGTTCAGCCCATAGACTGTATAAAATACAACTCAACCCCTCCTCTGTTTTTCATTACCTGCACAAATGTGTGCTAACAAGGAGCTTAGGAGGGAGGCATGCTAGTTGTAGGCTGTCTTAATAAACACAAAGGTCGGTTTTACTCCCCACGTCTGCAGATTTGAAGATCTAGTGGATGATTTTTATTTATCATGGATAAGTGCTAGCGCTAGTTAGCATAGCCACGTAGCTACATGTCGTAGATGTAGCTGTGTACCAAGACACACATCTACATACTGACAAATAAAACAAGAAACACTAAATCTGTGACCAATGGTTCAGAAAGGTCCTGCTACAGGCGCCTCTCCATCAGGATCAGATTCTGGATCAGATTCAGAGGGTTGAAGTGACGTGATCTCTGAGCAGCCGTGTATATTCAGCCAACATGTAAACATTAGATCAACGTGCTGGACAGCCGAGGAACATCCACTTCCTGAGGGGGCGTGGTCAGAGAGAAAACAGAGTGTTCTGAGGAGGACTGAAGAAGAGGGTTTTTCAGGCATGCCAAAATCTGATTTCAAAGTGGGTTTTTTGAGCATAAACTTTAAAGACATGTTTTGGGGACCTCTTAGACCAATATATTGATGAAAAGAGCGTGATATGTCACCTTTAAACCAGAGAACTACTTTGCATCATTCTTCAATATTCAGAGACTATCTCACTCATGAGTGGGTCCTAGCTAAAATCAGTCATCTTTAAACTTCATCTTTAAAACTGATGAAAGCAAAAATAATTCAGCCACCATCAAGTTTCAACTTTGAACTTTAGAGACTCTGGAAAAGTTGCCGACCATGTTGCAGCTGAACACTCAGGAGTTGTGTTTTTGTGTTTGTGGCACAGACTGTATAAATAATGGACGTAGTATCCGTGATGTCACACATCTGTTTCTGAAGCGCTGTTTTGAAGCCGATTGTTGACGGCAGCCATATTGGAAATGCTGAACTCAACCAAACTTCTGTTGAGCTAGTGTGAGGTACAGAGGCGGGCCTTTAGCCTCCTCACTGACAGCTACAGGGTGGCCACCTGTCAATCAAGTCAGCCACGCCCTTATTTGGGCAAAACTCATAAATTTATTATCTTCAAAAATAAAAATTATAATAATTTATAAAAAATTCACCCGGTACAGTGTGTGCTGATAGAAAAATTAGCTATTCAGACTAAACAGTTTTTTTGAACCAGTTCTTAACACTGGAGGTTTTTGGTTAGAGACTTAAACAAAAGTAATAAAATGATCTGAACCTCGCCTCTCATTGGTCGAGCATCATCACATGACCTCTCTTCAGATTCAACCAATTTGGACTAGCAGTGAGAAACCTCCACATGAAGATCTGGTTTAAGGTTGATCTGCATGTTATGTCACTACTGACTACATGCACAGGAAGTGAGCTGTTGTTGACCTCTTCCTGTTTCAGTGTCTAAGTGTGGAGGTGGTCACTGACACAGGGCCTCACAGCTTTACTCAAACACCAGGACAGCATTGATACGTGTGATCAGGTTTCTGAGTGCAGGGAACAGAAGTCAAGAGGAGAACAACATTTCAGAGATAGTTACCATCAATGAGCTCTTCTTTTAGCTTCGACAGCTCCTTTCTCATCTCATCCAGAATGTCCTGAAAAATAAAACAATCAGAATTATCCATCTGAACAAACATGACACCCTTCATCATCTTACACCGGGCCTCCTGGCAGCTCTCGTCTCCTCCTCCAGCTCTCCTTGGACGGTCATCTGACACTCAGAGGACATCACACTGAGTTACCTTTGGCTTTTGGATTTATCTGAGAGGTGGACCTGCCAACTGGCAAAGGGGGATCCCTTGTCTTCTTTACCAAGTAGCTAATCCCTGTGAGCTTAGAGTCTAAAGACTGACTTAACTACAGCACCATGTAAACAAACACAGAGAGTATCATTATGATGACATTATTATGAGTCAAAGTGAAAGAGAGGCAGATAGTAGAGTGTCTGACACTCTGTCTCCATGTCTGTGTCCTTGCAGTGACAGATAGGCATCCAGACTGGCAGACTCTGGACTTATCTAACAGGCTCATTCACAGAGGTCAGAGGGAGGAGCTGCCTTATAACAGACCAGGTCACTGCACACACCCACTCCAGCGCTCCTGACAGACTACACATCATGAGGCATCAAGAATAACTCACTTTAACACGCAGGCCTTTTCTGATGACGACCATGATGTCACAAGGAAATGCTAACCCTAATGCTAATGCTAATACTACCTGAACCTGAACTCATCTTGAAGTAAAATCACAAGTAAATCACATTTTATTTGAGTATCTTCTGTAAAGATGCCTCAATATTAATGACCCATTCAGTTCTATATTAATACTTCTTCAGGTAGTGGACTTTTAATGGTACCAAAAGTTAGAACAAAGACTCACAGTGAGGCAGCTTTTTATCATCACGGCCCACATCTGTTGAACACCCTACCTGAAGATCTGAGGGCTGCACAGAGCAACAACATCTTTAAAGGAAAACCCAAGACAGACCTTTTTAATCTCACTTTTAAGTGAGTGTCATTCTTAGAACAGTTTTATTTCACCTTACTTTATTTATTTATGTATGTATGTATGTATGTATGTATGTATGTATGTATGTATGTATGTATGTATGTATGTATGTATGTATGTATGTATGTATGTATTTATTTAAGTATCTTTGTATGTATGTATGTATGTATGTATGTATGTATGTATGTATGTATGTATGTATGTATGTATGTAAGTATCTTTGTATGTATGTATGTATGTATGTATGTATGTATGTATGTATGTATGTATGTATGTATGTATGCATGTATGGATGTATGTATGTATGTATCTATGTATGTATGCATGTATGTATGTATGTATGTATGCATGTATGGATGTATGTATGTATGTATCTATGTATGTATGTATGTATGTATGTATGTATGTATGTATGTATGTATGTATCTTTGTATGTATGTATGTATGTATGTATGTATTTAAGTATCTTTGTATGTATGTATGTATGTATTTATGTATCTTTGTATGTATGTATGTATGTATGTATGTATGTATGTATGTATGTATGTATGTATGTATGTATCTTTGTATGTATGTATGTATGTATGTATGTATGTATGTATCTTTGTATGTATGTATGTATGTATGTATGTATTTATGTATCTTTGTATGTATGTATGTATGTATGTATGTATGTATCTTTGTATGTATCTTTGTATGTATGTATGTATCTTTGTATTTATGTATGTATGTATGTATGTATCTTTGTATGTATGTATGTATGTATGTATGTATGTATGTATGTATGTATGTATGTATGTATGTATGTATGTATCTATGTATGTATGTATGTATGTATTTATTTATTCATTTATTTATTATCTAGTTCAAATTTTAGTCACTTTTTATTTAATTTATTTAATGTATTTATTTATTTTGAGTATAGCATCTTATTTTCTTTTACTGATTTAATATTTTAGTGTTTTATTATCTTATCAAAGTATTTTATTTTGTTGAGTTTAATTTCCTGTGTTGAGTTTTAACATCTTATGTTTCCTCCAGTGTTTCCTCATTAAGATATCATGAGAGCATTTCTTCAGTTCGTTCAGCAACTTCTTTTTATTTTTCATTTATTTCATTTATTTGTTTTATTATTATTAGTATTATTGTTGCATATATTGTGTTCTTAGCCTTAGGGTTGTGGGGTTGGTTTGGAGTCGGGATTGGGATGGGGAGGTCTTTTTTATTTTTATTTTTATTATATTTTAAGTTTTTTTTATGTACAGCACTTTGTGTTACAATGTCAATGAAAAGCGCTTCATAAATAAAGTCTGATTGATTGATTGAATATGCACAGCCTCCACGGTCCACGGTTCAATTCACCTGCTCATGACAAGCTTCCATATATCATGTTAGTCCCCATATTAGCTCTCTGTATGAGTGCAGAGGATGAGGAAACTCCTCCCCGTGTGTAAATATTCAGCCACTCAGTGCTGAAGTTTGTGGAAGCTGACATTTCTGTGTCAGATTTCTCACATTAACGTGGCGAGCAGCAGCAACATGAGGAAACACCACCGTGTCGACAGTGAACAGAAAAATAGAAAACTTTTTTTTTTACTCTCTCACTTTAACTCTTCCTGTCCCATTAAAGTTACTAACCATAGACCTTTCTGGAGTCCCTGAGCTCCCTTGTCTCGTAGGTTCCTCTAGATCTCTGCTGCTGTGAACGTGCCAGACTCCAGCTGCTACAACTACTACTATCCATCTCTCCACTATAATCTCTCTCTCTTCATCTCCCTCTATCCCTCTCTCCAACACGGTCTCAGCAGATGTGTGTCTAACATGAGTCTGGTCCTGCTGGAGGTTTCTGCCTGTTAAAGGAAGTTTGTCCTTGCCACTGTAACTTGCTAAATGCTGCAAAGTGCTCTGCTCATGGTGGATTAAAATGAGATCAGACTGAGTCCTGTCTGTAAGATGGGACTGGATCTGATCCTGTCTTGATGTTGAGTCTTTGTTAATAATAGAACATAGAGTACGGTCTAGACCTGCTCTGTTTGGAAAGAGTCTGAGGAGAACATTTGTTGAGATTTGGTGCTTTATAAATAAAGATTGATTGATTGATTGATTTACTTCAAACATGACTGTACATCTGCAGTGCTAGATAATATGTTGTTTATATAAGCTTATTCACATCATACGATACACCAGTAATGTGTATACACAGAAATATTTTATTTTTGCTGGGCTAACTGTACTGTTTCATCCCTAATCTAGTGTCCCGAGCCCCCAGAACACCCTGCAGGAGGACCCTGATGATGAGTTCAACCTCTGTGCTTTGTTTTTAAGCTGTAACGGTTTGATTGCTAGCTCTGTCTGTTTTTTAAGCAGTGCTGCAGGAGCTGAAAGCATGGCACGCTGTACCAAACCAGTCCGGACAGACCCTTCAGTGATCATCTGAGTCATCCACAGAGGTCTCTGTCTCTCCAAATACCTGGTGATCAGACACCTGATGTCAGGAGGGGCCTGAAACTGATCTCCTTCAAGTTTGTTAAAGCTTCTCTGTTTATCTTTAGGTCAGGATCTCTGCTGTGTCCCTCGTTCAAGAGGTTTTGGGTGGGGTCTGATTATTGGAAGAGTCCTATCTAACACAGCAGGTATACAAACACTACACACTTTAAATGAAGCAGCTGATTTTTGAAGTCTTTTAACTCTATATGATACAACTCTGAAATATCCATCCCTTTAATGACAGGCCTTTAAATAAGAATAAATGTGTCCATGCATGGAGTGTTCTCTTACCTGTTTCAATCTATCGTAGTCAATAGTTTCTGTTGACACACCGTTGGCACTTAGGGACGCAGTAGGTGTAGGAGTGGATTTAGGTCTGAAAAGGAGACAAAGCAAAGAGCTGAAGATGATGAATGAAAAGGAGTCAGGATGAAGGAGAGGAAACAGGATGAACAAACACATACTATCATACTTAAAGAGATCATTACAAACATACTGACTGTCCGGTTATTACAGAAGCCCTGAGGGGGAAATACTACTAACTACATCTGGAGAGATGTTTTCAACTCTGATCTCATTTCTGTTTTCTCTCATGTGACTGAAAAACAGAAAGGTGAACATTTTTTTATTCTAATTTAAGTTCCATTTTCTTTTCTGAAACCAGTTTTTTTTTTGTTTCTTCTCCTTCTCTTTTTCCATGTTTCTCTTTTAGAAAGTAAGGCGGACAGAGAGGAAACCACCAACGCTGAAACTGAATCAGTACCTTCTTTTAAATCCCTCCTCAAAACCTACTTTTAAAGGAAGGCCTTTGAGAGTAGGTGTTTTCATTTTAGTGTTATTCTAGATTTGAATTTGTTTTCATCTGAATCCAGTTTTATTGTATACTTATTTTAATTCCAGCACAACCTGACTGTATTATATCTTACACTTTTAACATCTCAGGTCCGACACTTCATTTTTATCTTTACTTTTAATGTTATTTTAATCTGCCAGTGTGCATAATGCACCCCTGGATGTAAAGCACCTTGTAACTGTGTTTTGAGAGGTGCTATATAAATAAATGTATTATTTTATTATTATTAATAAACACAGTGCTATTTCTGTTTTAATGGATGACACTCTGCGACGTTTCCAGACACCTTGTATCACTGCTTATGTGAATGTGCAGAGGTTCAAAAATTCTGAAGGTCAGTGGTTAGCTTTGTTTCTCAGATTACCTCAACACCTATTACTCTAAATGCTAAAATGTGTTTGTTTGGTTTCTTTCCAAATAAATGTACTCTGCCTTAAAGAGAGAGAACATGATAGTGGACCTTTGTTTGTTACAGGCGAGGCGTTTAATTGCATTGTATTGGAGGAATGTGTGTTGCCCCCATAGAGTGTATAAATAATGGACGTAGTATCCGTGACGTCACCCATCTGTTCATGAGCGCTGTTTTGAAGCCAGTCGGCGGCGGCAGCCATATTGGAAATGTTGAACTCAACCAAATTTAGAGTGAGGTAAAGAGGCGGGGTTTGAGCCTCCTAGCCAACAGCTATCCCGCCTGTCAGTCAAGTCAGTCATGTCTTTATTTGGATGAAAACTCGTAATCTTAATATCTTCTGAACCGTTGAGTTGGAAAAAAATTCCCCCCCGTACAGTGTGTGCTGATAGTGAAATTAGCTACGTAGACTAAAGCTGTTTTTTGAACCAGGCTGTAAACATGTTTATTTCTGCTGTAAAGATCGTCTTTTTTGAATGGGTGTGTATGTGGTTTTTGGTGTTTCTGCAGCCAGCCTCTAGTGGACGCTCGATGTATTGCAGTTTATAACACTTCTGCATGGGCTTCATATTTTGAGACTAGAGGTTGCAGCTTGGTTGTTCAGTGATATCAAGCAAACTCAAGACCTACCTTTTTAGTCTTGCTTTTAACTAAGTTTTATTTTTATTCTTAACAGTTTTATCTATTTATTTATTTATTTATTTATTATCTATTTCAAATGTAGTCACTTTTATTCTACTTCATTTATTTATTTACTTATTTATTTATTTTAAGTCTCACATCTTATTTTCTTTTAATGGTTTAATATTTTAGTCTTTTATTATCTTAGAAATGTATTTTACTTTGGTGATTTTAATTTCCTGTTTTGAGTTTTAACATCTTATTTTACCTCCAGTGTTTCCTCATTAAGATAACATGAGAGCGTTTCCTCAGTTCGTTCAGCAAATTATTTAGATTTTTTTATTTTTTTTATTTTTTTTATTTTTTTTATTACTTTTGTTGCATATTGCATTGTTAACCTTAGGATTGTGGGGTGGGTTTGGGGTCGGGGCTGGGGCTGGGATCTTTTTCTTAATGTATTCTATTTGAAGTTGTTTTTATGTACAGCACTTTGTGTTACAATGTCATTGTATGAAAAGTGCTTTATAAATAAAGTCTGATTGATTGATTGATTGATTGATATCTGGGAGACATTTTTGAATCTTATAAAAACTGTTGACATTGAAGAAGTGCTGGAATTGTGAGGTAATGATGCAAATGACATGTTCTATATTCACGATGTGAGGTATGTATGAAAAACTCAGATATGTGCCAGCATTTTGCTGCATTTTAGTTTTTCTATGTATTATTATCATTATTTTTAATTTTGTCTGGAATTTTCTGAAAATGTACTCTGACAATTTAAGTGTTACTCTTATTTATTTTTTACGTTTTCTGTATGTGTTTTATGTGTGTAATATTCTGCCAATATTTGGGGGGGTGTTATGTGTTTTCTGTATGTTTTGATACATTTTGTGAATACCATGTAAAATGTGAAAATCAATAAAACATATGTTTACAAAAAAAGGAGAAGGATGTCTGACGATTTTTTCACATCAGACAAAACTAAAAAAGAGACCAGAAGAAGAAGAACACCAGATTATTTCCTCCCAGGACTTCCATCATCTAAAGTCTTATGTAAAGCAGCATGAGGTCAGCGTTCTCTGCAGTAAACCTTTAACAAGAACAATCAGAACATCACCAATCACCACCCTCATGTCTAAAAAACCCTCGACCCCCTTTCATTAAACGTTGATCACTGAGATAAATCACGTCAACAACAACCTGATCAAGAAGAATCTAATCAGAAGAAGAAGACCGAAAACGGTGCAGGTTAAGGGGATGCTGCCAAAACTGCAGTTAAGAATCAAATCCTGATCAAAGCATGCAAACCTTTAGAGAAGAGCACACACAGAGACATGCATGTTAACACGCAACAACCAAAATACACACACATACACACACACTGAGGTCGCAGCACTGAATCAAACCTCATAAAGATGTTTTTATAACGACAGAGTTTGACCTCGACAATTTCATGTCATTTTTGAAATTAGATATTTTATAATTTAATGTCATATTTTAAATTAGATATTTTATAATTTAATGTCATATTTTAAATTAGATATTTTACAATTTTTTTTTTTTTTTTTTAAAGTTATATTTTTGGGGCTTCTTGCCTTTATTATATAGGAGAGCTGAAGAGAGACAGGAAGTGTGTGGAGTAGAGAGCGGGGGAAGACATGCAGGAAATGGTCGACCGGCCGGGAATCGAGCCGGCGACCCCTGCGACGAGGACTGTAGCCTCTGTATGTGGGGCGCTTAGACCGCTAGGCCACCAGCTCCCCGATATTTTACAATTTAATGTCATATTTTAAATGAGATATTTTACATTTTAATGTCATATTTTAAATGAGATATTTTACATTTTAATGTCATATTTTAAATGAGATATTTTACATTTTAATGTCATATTTTAAAACTGGATATTTTACAATTTAATGTCATATTTTAAATGAGATATTTTACAATTTAATGTCATATTTTAAATGAGATATTTTACATTTTAATGTCATATTTTAAATGAGATATTTTACATTTTAATGTCATATTTTAAATGAGATATTTTACAATTTAATGTCATATTTTAAAACTGGATATTTTACAATTTAATGTCATATTTTAAATGAGATATTTTACATTTTAATGTCATATTTTAAATGAGATATTTTACATTTTAATGTCATATTTTAAAACTGGATATTTTACAATTTAATGTCATATTTTAAATGAGATATTTTACAATTTAATGTCATATTTTAAATGAGATATTTTACATTTTAATGTCATATTTTAAATGAGATATTTTACATTTTAATGTCATATTTTAAATGAGATATTTTACATTTTAATGTCATATTTTAAATGAGATATTTTACAATTTAATGTCATATTTTAAAACTGGATATTTTACAATTTAATGTCATATTTAAAAACTGGATATTTTACAATTTAATGTCATATTTTAAAATTTGATACTTAACACTTTAATGTCATATTTTAAAACTGGATATTTTATAATTTAATGTCATATTTTAAATTGGATATTTTACAATTTAATGTTGTTTTTAAGATTGGATAATTTACACTTTAATTTCATATTTTAAAACTGGATAATTTACAATTTAATGTCATTTTTAAAATTGCATATTTTACAATTTTACGTCATTTTTGAAATTGCATTGTAATACGCAAAAGCCAAAATACACACACATACACACACCGAGGTCGCAGCAATCTATCAAACCTCATAAAGATTTTTTTATAACGACAGAGTTTGACCTCTACAGGTGTTTCGATTATTCTGCACATCCTCTCCGACAGTGAAAGCGTCCTGTCTCTGCACTCATTCAGAGACTTCTGATGTTGTGGAAACAACTTCTTTTCTCCTAACACGTCTGAGGAGAGGTGATAACGAAGGAGGATGCCAGCAATTTAGGGGCCGACCTGGCTCCACTGAGAGCTTCCTCCTCTGTGAGAGGATCGTGGAGGGGAGGGGGAACAGCAACAGGAACAAAGTGACAGAAGAGGAAATAAGATCCGGTCGTTTAGAAGCTATGGGCTGCTTTAGATGCTTGAAAATGTTAATTTCAGACCCACTCTGGATGGTCTCTCAGTTTGGATTTTAGGGGGCATGTCTCATTATATTATATGATCTAATTCAAGCTATAAAAGAGTTACAACAATCTATAAAGAGCACCGAATGTGTGTAACGTTCTGAGTTTCTAACACGTCTCGCTGGGTTCAGCTCTCTGTGGGTCTCATATTAAAGTCTTTGTGCATATGTCTGCTTATCTGTGAGTGCCTGCTGGATCTGCTTTGGCGCTACAATGATAAAACGGTGCCAAGTCTGCTCTGCAATGGGCGGACACTCTACTTCATGTGTGTGTCTGTGTGTGTGATAGGATGGCTGTGCAGTATGAAGTCAGAGCGCAGCAGGCAGAGCAGCATGCAGAAACAATCACTCGATCACATTAGAAGTCCATGAACGATTGGCTTAGAAGACATCACATGACATGTTGTACTGAGTCAAAGGACAGACGGTACTCTTTGGTTGGTGCTCTTGGAAAAGAAAGATCATTCATTCCAAGCGGTCCATACGAGCATTGAAAACCCCCTCCAATTCAAAACCACATCCATCACAGCAAACCTCCAGGAGAATACAGGAGATTCAAACAGAAACTCTGCCGGGCCTTTCTCTCTACCTGTTGGAGGAATCAATGGGAGTTCTCCACGGAGACTCTCGTCTGTGTGAGCAGCAGAGACACTGACTTTACAAATTACAACTTAGCACACCCCCCACCTGGTAAGAGAGCTCCTGGACAGCTCTGTCATCACACTCACACAGCTCACAGACAGATGATTTCAGAGCTCACTTTACAAAATCCCCTTTGGATTAAATACACAGTGTCAAAAGAAATGATGTGACTGAACCTGAACTACACTCACCGGCCACTTTATTAGACACACCTTGCTAGTGAAAGGTCAGATCCCCTTTTGCCTTCAGAACTGCCTTAATTCCGTTGATACTATTGCAGGATGGATCCATCATGTTGTTTACGCCAAATTCTGACCCTACCATCTGAGTGTTGCAGCAGAAATCAAGACTCCTCAGACCATGCAATGTTTTTCCAATCTTCTTTGTCCAGTTTTGGTGAGCCTGTGCAAATTGTAGACTCAGTTTCCTGTCTCAGCTGACAGGAGTGACACCCGGTGTGGTCTTCTTCTGCTTCTGTCGCCCGTCTTCTTCAAGGTTGGACGTGTTGCGCGTTCATATTTGAGTTACTGTTGCCTTTCTATCATCTCGAACCAGTCTGCCCATTCTCCTTTGACATCTCACATCAACAAGGCATTTTTGCTCACTGGATATTTCCTCTTTTTGGGACCACTCTCTGTAAACCCTAGAGATGGTTGTGTGTGAAAATCCCAGTAGATCAGCAGTTTCTGAAATACTCAGACCAGCCCGTCTGGCACCAACAACCATGCCACGTTCAAAGTCACTTAAATCCCCTTTCTTCCCCATTCTAACGCTCGCTTTGAACTTCAGCACGTTGTCTTGACCTCGTCTACATGACTAAATGCATTGAGTTGCGGCCATGTGATTGGCTGATTAGCTATTTGTGTTAACAAGCAGTTGAACAGGTGTCCCTAATAAAGTGGCTGATGAGCGTATGTTTTACCCTGCTCTTTATTGGTCTCTACATTCACACACAAGACGCCTCAGCTTCAGTTGAACATGAAGGCAACATAAGCATTAATGATGTTAGCCAGTGCTGCACGGCCCTAGCGGTGCATCATGCTAAAGCTAGCTGATGCTGATGCTGTTTAGCTCTTGTGGTGTCTCTACTGTGAAAGTGGCACTTATTAACTTAGCTGCTAGCCGTTCAGATGAGAGACAGCTGAAAAGTGTGGTTAGATAAAACTGGAGAGATATGGGATGTGAAATGTGAAGAACAGGAAAGAGTTTAGATGCTGTACCTTCCGATGACGGGGGATTTGCTACCGTTCATGGTGTTTTGTCTTTCCCATGGCTTCCTCGGCATGTCTGCAAAAACAGGAACACAGCACAGATCTGGAATCCACTCCTCTTACAGGTTACATCTAAAATACTCCTGAATAAAAAGCCAAACTTCAAAGAAGTATCTAGCTTAACGCTGACTTGGATCCTCTTCGTCCCTGTGAGGAAGACGCATATCTATTCAGGCGCGTGTGTGGTCGTCGATGTTTCCGCCTCGGGCTTCAGACTGAGAGTGATGGACGCCTCTGACACTTACCTGGTGTGCTACAGGCTGACATCTTAGGAGTCGTGTTTATCTCGCCCTCCTCCTGTCGGGTGGAGAGACAAGGTTCAAAGGTCAGAGATGAGTCACAGTCAGAGGGTCACAGATTTTACTGGAGCAGTCATAAAAAGAGAGTAAAATGTTCTCTGATAGCTTCCAACACACACTGCAGATAAAGGTAAACTGCTCCTTTACATGAACTGATGGCGTTTTTCGACCGGAGGGACTTCACCCCTGAACTACGTGCGTTTCAACCAGTGGACCCAGGGTCTAGATTTAGTTCAGGGGTAGATAATCTACCCCCTAAAAAGCCCCTGCTTGGGGGGTGGTACTTTTCAAAGGTCCCAGGACTTTCAGGGGGCGGGGCCTGCAATGCTGAAAGTGTCTGATTGGTAGATTAACCGCATTGTTTTTATTCCTCCCTCTGTCCAAAATAACATCACACACATCTGTGATTCACTTGATTTCTCTTTCTTTCATTAGTTTTTATTGTTCTATCTTTTTTGTATGTGTGTGTACTTTTCAAAAGAAGAAGCTGTGATTCTCTTGATTTAGCAGCTTGTAACAGTAGTCTTCTCTCAGCCCATTCATGAATGCGTCTCTCCTCTCGGTGTTCTGCTTTTAAAAGTGACCTTGTAAACTGGAGACCTTCAGCTGAATGTGTCAGTGTTTGTGTCGATTCATTCATTGCTTTTTCCATGTTTTGTAACCACAGGCACAAAATTTTCACTTTTTTTTCATGTTTTTCTGCACAATTTCCAGTTTAAGGAAAATTAATTTTTTCAACAGGGTCAACTTTTTTGTAAAAAAAAAAAAAAAAAAAAAAAAAAGTCTATTTTTTTTGTCAAATTTTCTTTCCTTTTTTTTTTTTTTTTATTTCAATTTTTTTTTCTTCAAATTCTTTTTTGTCAATTTTTTTCCCGGTGTTCCGCTTTTAAAAGTGACCCTGTAAACTGGAGACCTTCAGCTGAATGTGTCAGTGTTTGTGTTGATTCATTCGTTGCTTTTTCCATGTTTTTAAGCACAGGCACAAAATGTTCACTTTTTTTCGTGTTTTTCTGCACAATTTCAAGTTTAAGGAAAATGTATTTATTCAACAGGGTCAACTTTTTTGTAAAAAAAAAATCCTTTTTTTTTTTCTTTCAAAATTTTTTTCTTCAAATTTTTTTTAGTACATTTTTTTTCTTTTTTTTTGTAGATTTTTTTTTCAATTTTATATAATTTTTTTTGTCACATTTTTTCTTTCAAATTTTTTTTTTCAAATTTTTTGTAAATTTTTTTTTTTTCATAATATTTTTTTTCAATTTTTTCCAAAAAACATTCACAGTCATTGTTTTTTTTCCATCTGTGATTCACTTGATTTCTCTTTCTTTCATTAGTTTTTATTTGTTCTATCTTTTTTGTATGTGTGTGTACTTTTCAAAAGAAGAAGCTGTGATTCTCTGGATTTAGCAGCTTGTAACAGTAGTCTTCTCTCAGCCCACCGTGAATGCGTCTCTCCTCCCGGTGTTCTGCTTTTAAAAGTGACCCTGTAAACTGGAGACCTTCAGCTGAATGTGTCAGTGTTTGTGGAGTTTACACAGCTGTTGAAACACAGAGAGAGTTCCTGGGAATGCAAACTAGTTTAGTTTTTATTAAGATTTCAAAATATCCCCATCAGATATTTAATGATGGTCTAAAGACGTTTATGAGGGATGCATCCGGCTGAAAGTCTCCAGTTAACAGGGTCGCTGTTTAAACCAAAACACCGGCCGATCTACCTGGGACTTCAGCCCGCGGTCGAAACGTAGACAATAATAAATAATAACACTGTCACTAACACTCCATCACATCTCAAAGCTTGCACAAACTGAAATAAGAGCTTCAGTCTTTAATGTACTGAACAGATTTAGACATCTGATAAAAATGAGTGTTCCAGTTATGAGAAACATTAACATGGAACAGATCAGAAAACAGAGATTAAGATGTGAAGAAACACACCTCTTTATCACAAACAGAGCTATACGTGGCCTGACTGTCTCCACTGTTCTGCTGTTCTACTGTGTAAAGTGGAGATCACAGCTTGGAATGTCTAACACGACGTCCACAGACTGACTATCTCACAGATCGAGAGCTGAGACACTGAAGACTCAGAGAGGACTGTGGTGGATGTGTTATGCCCTGCGTAACTCGAACACAGAGGAACCTTTGTGTGATTCAGCAGAGATGATGTTTCTGACCTCAAACAAAATGTTCACTTTCCAACACAGGACAGAGAGGTCTGATGAGACTTACTGATCTCTGGTCGGGTTCAGGTGAGGAGCCCTTCTCTGCAATTCTTCTCCTGTAAGATATGAAGATGTGATACAGTTCAGTGTTGAATGATACCTCAGGAGAATCATTAAACATTTCTTTCTGACCACAAGGTTTTCACGTTACTGAAAAGGGGAGCATGAAGCTATTCTGTTCACCATAGACTGTATAATTAATAGACACAGTCTCCGTGACGTTAACCATCTGTTTGTGAAGTTTTGAAGCCAATGGTTGGCGGAAGCCATTTTTGAAATGCTGAACTCAACATAACGTCTGTCGAGTTAATGTGACATAAAAAGGCGGGCCTTGAGCCTCCTCGCCAACAGCTACAGCGTTCCCGCCTGTCAATCAAGTCAGCTGTGCCTCTCATAATTGAAAATTTGTAATCTTAATATCTTCTCAACTGCTGAGTCATAAAAAAAATCACCCCCCGTACAGTGTGTGCCAATCAAGTGGCAACCTCCGGCCGCGAGAATTGAAGCCAATGTGGAAGTGTTAAAATCTGCAGTTCATGGAGTGTCCACTAGAGGCTGGCTCCAGAAACACCAGAAACCACATACACACCCATTCAAAGAGATGATCTTTACAGCAGAAATAAACATGTTTACAGTCTGGTTCAAAAAACAAGTTTAGGTCTGAAGAGTTAATTTCTGTATTAGCACACACTGTACAGGGGGGTGGATTTTTCATGACTCAGCAGTTCTGAAGATATTAAGATTACACGTTTTCAATTATGAGAGGCACAGCTGACTTGACTGACAGGCAGGAACACTGTAGCTGTTGGCGAGGAGGCTCAAAGCCCACCTCTTTATGTCACACTAACTCGACAGACGTTATGTTGAGTTCAACATTTCCAATAGGGCTCCTGCCAAAGATCGGCTTCAAATCTGCGCTTCAGAAACAGATGGTTGACGTCACGGATACTACGTCCATTAATTATACAGCCTAAGGTGCCGATAGAGAAATGATCTATCCAGATTACACTCGTTTGTTAAGCTAGGCTGTAAACATGTTTATTTCTGCTGTAAAGATCGTCTTCTTTGAATGGGTGTGTATGTGGTTTCTGGTGTTTCTGGAGCCAGCCTCTAGTGGACACTTGATGAACTGCAGTTTTTAACACTTCAGCATGAGCTTATATTCGCGCGGCCGGAGGTTGCCGCTTGTTTACACAGAGACTCCACCAACTCTTGCATCACAATAAAGGACATGTGTAGAATAATGATCATTGTTATTGTTGCGTATTATTGTCGTTCCCTAGAAGGAATTCAAATGGGACCAACATTATATCGGTGTTGCATTTTCTATTCTTCTTTTACATCTGTATTCATGACCTTATTGCAAACACCACTATAACCCTCTCTGGTGGTACAACATAGTTGCATTAAAACAAAAAGCAAGCACCAGTTAGGTCTGATGCATGCTGTCAGAGCCAAGTCACCAAGAAATTAAAAATACCAAAACACTCACAAAAAAGTATGATAGATCTTTGATTAGTGGAGGGGCCTCAATAACACATGATGTCTCCACTATCATCTCTCTCTCTCTTCATCTCCCTCTATCCCTCTCTCCAACACGGTCACAGCAGATGTGTGTCTAACATGAGTCTGGTCCTGCTGGAGGTTTCTGCCTGTTAAAGGAAGTTTGTCCTTGCCACTGTAACTTGCTAAATGCTGCAAAGTGCTCTGCTCATGGTGGATTAAGATGAGATCAGACTGAGTCCTGTCTGTAAGATGGGACTGGATCTGATCCTGTCTTGATGTTGGGTCTTTGTTAATAATAGAACATAGGGTACGGTCTAGACCTGCTCTGTTTGGAAAGAGTCTGAGGAGAACATTTGTTGGGATTTGGTGTTATGTAAATAAAGATTGATTGATATGAATCTACCTCCTGGCCAACAGGGCGCTCATCTCCTCCATCAGCCCGCTTCCTCCAGGCACGGGCCCGTTCCCTCTGGCTTCAGCTTTGGCCCCCGCAGCCCCTGCAGCCCCCAACATGGCTGCTGCCAGAGCTGCCCCTGCATCATCACTCTGAGGGACACCAGGAGACACACGTGAGACACAAAGAGGTGTGGAAACTTTCAGGTGGAAACTGGATGTATTTTCTGTTTCAGGAAAGCTGTGTTTGATATTTACAGTTTGATTTCTGTCTGTAGTCATGCACCGCTCTGCGAGAGTTTAAAACCCTGAGTCTGAGATGAGATGTGACAGATGGCCACTGTGTGTGTGAGAGAGAGTGTGTGTGTGTGTGTGTGTGTGTGTGATCATCCGTGAACGGGAAGTGTGTGAACAGTGATTGTGTGTGAGGATTCCTTGTGCAGACTGTGTGTGCGTATCAACAGTATTTCTGTGAAGTCATCATTTCCATGTCAGCAAAGGACACAAATATTGAGAGGAAGTGTGTGTGTGTGTCTGTGTGTGTGTGTGCACATGTTGCTTCTCTTTGAAAACAGGTTCATGTGCCATAACTTATTTATTTTATCCTGTTTATTTTATCCTGTTGTTTTTATTGTGTTTTAACCTCTCTGTAAAGTGTCCTTGAGTGCTTAGAAAGGCGATTTAAATAAAATGTATTATTATTATTATCATTATTATTATTATTATTATTATAACGTGTGTTGTGCGTACAGGAGCAGCCTGATAGCAGGCCCTGGGTTGTCAAGCCTTCCACTGATCACAGAACCAATCAAGCGCTCACCCTTGGCACTTTGCGCAGCTTGGCTCCAGCGAGGGCCGCGGCCAGGCCTGAGGCGGGACGATCCTCCGCAGGAGAGAACAGTCCGGCGGGTAGGGGTGGTGCTGGGGGAGGGAGTGGGGCTCCGGGAGGAGGGGGTGGACCTGGGGGAGGAGGAGGGGTCCCGCCTGGAGTCAGCGTCGGAGGGAGTGGAGGAGGTGGGGGCGGGGGAGGATGGCCGGCTGGGGTGGTGGGGGTGACGGCTGGGGTGGCGGTAGCTGAGGTCACAGTGGAGCTGGGTGGCAGGGGTGGAGGTGGGGGAGGGGTGGCCAACCCGGGGGTCTGCACCAGGTCTGTTGGGGGGGAGAAGAGGAAGACGGAGGGGGAGGGGCCGACATGGTAGGGAGGAAGAATAAGTTTAAAGTGATGTTTGTATTTAGAGACAACATTTCAGAACCTGTAGATCTGGAGCCCTGACTGTAACATCATCATGTCTCTGCTTGTCTGGAACTCTACCTGCTCAGCTCAGCCTGTTCAGCTCTCCTCATACACTCTGGATTAGGATTATATAATGACAGAGAAACAACCTACATAACTTCTCATGTGTGCACAGAATGCACTTCAGCATACTCTAGCGCTGCCTCCTGACATTTGCATAATCAAATCATAAGTCCAGAAAATCCTGAGCCGACTCGTCAGATAAATGTCTGCTGGTTAGTTTGAGCTGTGTGTTTGTAAACTGAGCACTCAGAGCATTTACATCTTTAGACTGAGGAGCCAGATCTGACTCCACTGACCGGACTCTGACTCAGGAGGAACCTGAATTTGGGAGATCTTTAATTTTCTGATTACTGTCCCTTTAATACTAATGTGCCTCACAGATGGATAAAAGATCACAGTGACTATTATAGCAGCTCAGAGAAGCATGAAACAATGACTCAGCTCAGAGGTTACACCACTTAAGGAGCTAGTGGAGCAGCTATGATTGATGAGGCATTCTTCAAATGAAATAAAGCATGAAGACACGTATACGGTGTGAGAGCATGCCACGTTGTTTCACAGTAAATGTATAAACATGCGGTTAGTGAAAGTCTGAAGAAGCTGTTGGTCTGAGAGACATGAAGCATTAAGAGAAGTTGATGTGCATCGTTAATCTCTTTCAACTCTTTGGACCTTTGTGTTGAAGGTGTGCATTCTCAGAAGTGGAGCAAGGACAGAGCATTGATCACTCAATAAGCAACACACACTTTCTGTGCAAACACACATACACACACACACACACACACTCTCAGAATGGTACACTCAAAAGAACACATGGACTTGATCCGGTTTTACAACGAGACTTGCTCAGCAGTGATGATAAATAAACGCTCACTGCTTGAACTAGTCTGAAGTGTTCGATCAGAGACAGACGTATCTGTGATTGAAGGAACACATTCTTCCCTTAGACATGAAATATGTTTTAAATCACATTGGTTTCCTGTAAATTAGTTCACAGTTCTGTGATCAATAATCCAGCATTGAATGTTAACTTATCGAGCTGTGATCAATACTTCACCAGGAATCAAGTCCAGACTACAAATGTGGAAGAGCTCTGAGGTCAAAGGTCATTAGGGCACAGCCTCTGTCTGATAAGGGCATGTTGAGAGATAAAGGCTGTTTCACATTAAATAACAATATATTGTTAATATTAATATTAACATAATAATAATAATAATAATAATAATGATGATGATGATTATTATCATTATTATTATTATTATTATTATTAGTAGTAGTAGTAGTAGTATTATAATTATAACAATCATTATTTTTATTATTATTAATATTATTATTACGATTATAAATACAATTATCATTATTATTATTAATATCATTACTCTTATTATTATTATTATTATCATTATTATCATTATAATCATTATTATTATTATCATTATAATCATTGTTATTATTATCATTATAATCATTGTTATTATTATTGTTATTATTATTATTTTCATTATTATCATCATAATTATTATTATTATTATTATTATTATTATTATAATTATTTATTCTTCTTCTTATTATTATTATTATTATCATTATTGTTATTACGATTATTAATACAATTATCATGATTATTATTAATATAATTACTCTTATTATTATTCTTATTCTTATTCTTATTCTTATTATTATTATCATTATAATCATTATTATTATTATCATTAAAATCATTATTATTATCATTAAAAACATTATTATTATGATTGTTATTATTATGATTGTTATTATTATTATTATTATTATTATCATTATTATCATTATAATCATTATTATTATTATCATTAAAATCATTATTATTATCATTAAAAACATTATTATTATGATTGTTATTATTATGATTGTTATTATTATTATTATTATCATTATTATCATTATTATCATCATAATCATCATTATTATTATTATTATTTATTATTATTATGATTATTATTATGATTATGATGTATTATTATTATTATTATTGTTACTATTATTATTATTGTTATTATTATTATTATTATTATTATTATCATTATTATATACAAACTAATTAAAATGCATATTGTTTCTAAAAGTTAACTCAGGATAAAATATGATTACACAGAGTATTCTGGAAATAACATGAGACTTCCATGAGTGAAAGCAGTCCACATGTGAGAACAGGAGTCATCCACAGCTGAAGACTGGAGTGTGGGTATCATATACTGTATTTATTGGTTTTCTTTTCTTCTTTAAAAACTAATTTAACTGCAGATCATAGGACTGTTATCATTTCAGAAATAAGAGTATGACACTTTTATTCTTTCTAATGAACTTCATTGACAGGTGAAGCCTGGTCACTGTTTGTGATCAGATAGATCAGACAGATACATGATAAATGTATAGTTGTTCCTCCACAAGTGTCCCTCTGGATCTGTATCCCTGTTGTTCAGTTCATAGACGTGATAAGTTCTGTCGTTTCCACACAGAGACACAGCAGTGAGAGTTTGATGAGGAACAGCACGGTCACTAAACTCATGCTGATGTCGAGGTCGAGCTTTGTGCTGAGGGAAATGATTCACTGACTGTAGAACACACAGTGAAGAGTCATATGAGAGAAATCAAACCATCAGCACAGAGGTGAAGAAATACTGGACGCAGGCTGAGAGATGCATTGATGAAAGAAAGAAAAAAACAACCACCATGAGATGAAGAGGCTGATCTGTATCCACGGACTAACACAGGACTTTGATACAGACAGACATGCCACGCTGAAACACAACACATACAGATCTCAGATGAACAGCCAGCCAGTCACACCTCGAAGCAGCCAGCACAGAGACACACATGCAGTTTATGTGACCGACACTAAGTTAGACGACAGCGGCCGCTACACCAGGCACGAGAAGACGAGAGGCACGAAGCAGGAGCTTTCATTCAGAAACTACAGAACAATGAAAACGTTTACATGAGAGAAGAAGAAGAAGAAGAAGAAGCCAGGACGGACACGGTCCTTTCACAAAAACTCCTCTGCCTGTTTTACCGGTCTGGCTTTGTGTTGTGTCTAGCTCAGTTTGAAGGTTAACAGGTCTAACAAAGTCCAGGAGCCCCCCTGTTAGTATGTGAGTAGAGGAAAGCAGAGGGTAGAGAGGCAGAGACAGAGAGAGTAAAGAGTCCGGACTAGAGGCCTTACCCTGGGGCTGGGGTTGACTGGTGGAGCCCCACAGAGGCGGGTGAGGCTCTGGGCCTGTAGCTGTGTCCGGCTCCCCCGGCCCCGACAGGCCCAGGCCCACGGAGAGGGAGAGGTGCTCAGCAGAGGCAGAGGTGGCGGCGGCTGCAGCAGCAGGGGGCGCTGTGGAGGGAAAGGGCACACCAGGAGCGTGGGATGAGGAGGGGGGAGACGAGACGGAGGAGGAGGAAGACAGAGGGACAGCTATAGGTGAGGGGAGAGGAGGTGGGGTAGGAGGAGGAGGGGGGGTGGGGCAAGCAATGCCAAGAGGGGTGTGTGGTATGGTCACAGGAGACGGCGCGGGGAACATCGGCGGGCCGTTGGGGGCCGGCGATGGCGGCTTCTGGGTGAGAGGGGAAGGAGCTGCGATGGGAATGAGCGGCCGGGGGCCTGCAGCCTTCCCTGGGGGGCTACTGATCATGACAGGGGGCGAGGGGGGCAGGGGAGTGAAGTTGCAGGCTGACCAGACCACAGACTTAGGTGGAGGAGTCTGGGTAGAGATGGGGGCCTGAGCAGGTGCAGGTGCAGGAGCTGGAGCCGCAGGTGGGGCTTGAGGAAAAGCTTGCTGTCGCCTCGGGACCGTGGCGTAGTGAGGCAGGACTGGGTGGAAGGCCGATCCGAGTGAGGTGGCAAATCTGGAGGCCGAGTGCCTTAGGGGCGGGGTCGGGGGGGTTGTAGAGGAAGGTGATGGCGTCCCAGGAGCTGGGAAATTGGGCGTGGATGGAGAGAGGGGTGTGGAGGAGGTCCTGCTGTACTCCTGAGGAGTGGGGTTGTACAGGGTGCTTTCAAAGGCTACATGGACAAACCAAGGACAAGACAGGACAGAAGGGAACGAGACGGAAGTGAGGAAAGAAGGAAGGAAGGAAGAAGCCAGCGTGCAAACAGGAGGGAAAGACAGAAGGTCAGGAAAGAGAGAAGGAAGGAGGGAGAGAGGGAGGAAAAAAAGAGAAGGGGGCAGATGAAGCAGGAAAAACCAGCAGAGAGCTAAAACCAGAGTTTAAGTCCAGGTATCAACACGTCCTATGATGTTAGTGGAGAGGTGTTAGCACTGTGCACAGAGCCAGAGACACAAAGCCTTCAAAGTCTCCTTTCAGAGAGAAGATGGAAGAACGGACTGAGAGGGACAGAGGAGCAAGAGTTTACCATGTAGCACACAGCCGAGGAGAGGGATCAACAAGTCGGATCCATCAGCAGGTCAAAGATGGGACCACGTGGAGCCAGGGATCAATAACAAACAGATGATACAATGTTTATCCAAACAAAGTGAGCCGGACGTTAGCAGCTCACAGATCTGTGATCTCTGCGTCCACGTGCAGCCGACCGGTTTAACCCTTTACAAGCCGGATCTCTTCTGATGGTCAGTAAGATCCAGTTTATCGTGTTCAGGAGAACTAATACAGACCGTGAGTTTAACTGAAGACCAGGTGAAGACTTAAAAATCATCTCTAACCCTCCATTCTTCGCCTCAAATGTCTTCTTTTGACAATGCTCACCACAGATACAAATACTGTAGTTACTTCAACACACACCCTTCTGAACTCTTGTTGAAAAGAGACACAACAAAGAACAGTCAGCCTGTCCAGGCTTTAAACTAAGGGACTTTTATCTAACAAAGTCAGCTTCACTTCAGTGAAGATGACAGTGGACTTCAGGAGAAGCCCCCCCCCCCCCCACTCCCCCCCCTCACCATCCTGAACAGAACTGTGTCCACTGTGGACTCTTTCAGGTTCCTGGGATCCACTATCTCCCGGGACCTGAGGTGGACCTCCCACATAGACACAATCAGGAAAAAGGCCCAGCAGAGGATGTACTTCCTGCGTCAGCTCAGGAAGTTCAACCTGCCCCAGGAGCTGCTGATCATGTTCTATACCTCCATCATCCAGTCTGTTCTGTACACCTCCATCACTGTCTGGTTTGGATCTGCAACCAAACTAGACAAACACAGACTGCAACGGACTATAAGGACTGCACAAAAAATCATCGGTGTCGACCTGCCCCCCCATCCAGGACTTGTACCGGTCCCGGGCCAGGAAACGGGCAGGTAGCATCACCGCTGACCCCTCAACACCCTGGACACAAATTCTTCAAACTCCTCCCCTCCGGCAGGCGCTACAGATCACTGTGCGCCAAAACAACCCGCCATAAGAACAGTTTCTTCCCCCAGGCTGTCACTCTGATGAACACTAAACCATAACAGTGTCATACCTGTCAGATAAATACTCTCTGTAAATATACATGTAGATACACAATGCAACAATTCTCCAAGCAGAATTCCATATTTCTATTTTTTGTATTATTTAACTTCTATTTTTATAATGTAAAAACTACCTCTGCAACTCACCACTGCACTTTATCATATTACTTTAGCCTGTACATATTAGTCATGCCTATTTGTTGTTCTTTTGTGTTTATAGTTGATGTTATTGTTATTATATTTTTATTTGTATGTCTTATTCTTATGCCTTGTACAAAGAGAGCACAGTTAACCAAAGTCAAACTCCTTGTGTGTTCAAGCATACCTGGCCAATAAAGCTGATTCTGATTCTGATTCATTATTTGAGGCGGGCTGCTTTATTCAGGTTGATGTCATGTGGAAAACTCTACCTGAAGATCTGCGGGCTGCACAGAGCATAAACATTTATAAAGACCGACCAACCGACTTTTATTCTTATAACAGCCCAGACTAAAGCAACTTAAAATCTATGAAGTTGGTATACGGTGGATGTGCTGGCTTCAGTGATCCGTTGACTCTTCCTCACAGTATGTTTGTT
The DNA here is from genome assembly GCF_009762535.1 of Notolabrus celidotus. NCBI lineage: Eukaryota > Metazoa > Chordata > Actinopteri > Labriformes > Labridae > Notolabrus > Notolabrus celidotus. Next base: position 33,733,028 of record NC_048284.1, on the reverse strand, counting down.
CTATTCAACGATTATTCAAATAGTGAGTCTGGTCCTGCTGGAGGTTTCTGCCTGTTAAAGGAAGTTTGTCCTTGCCACTGTAACTTGCTAAATGCTGCAAAGTGCTCTGCTCATGGTGGATTAAGATGAGATCAGACTGAGTCCTGT